>NC_086100.1:93707868-93848481 GCF_963921235.1 Mobula hypostoma | reverse complement strand
GGGGAGTTGGAGTGATGGTATCTGAGGGGAGTTGGAGTGATGGTATCTGAGGAGAGTTGGAGTGATGGTATCTGAGGGGAGTTGGAGTGATGGTATCTGAGGGGAGTTGGAGTGATGGTATCTGAGGAGAGTTGGAGTGATGGTATCTGAGGGGAGTTGGAGTGATGGTATCTGAGGGTAATTGATGAGTGATGGTATCTGAGGGCAGTTGGAGCGATGTTGTCTGAGGGGATTTGGAGTGATCGTATCTGAGGGGAGTTGGAGTAATGGTATCTGAGGAGAGTTGGAGTGATGGTATCTGAGGGGATTTGGAGTGATGGTATCTGAGGGGATTTGGAGTGATGGTATCTGAGGGGAGTTGGAGCGATGGTGTCTGAGGGGAGTTGGGGTGATGGTATCTGAGGGTAATTGATGAGTGATAATATCTGAGGGCAGTTCGAGTGATGGTGTCTGAGGGGAGTTGGAGTGATGGTATCTGAGGAGAGTTGGAGTGATGGTATCTGAGGGGAGTTGGAGTGATGGTGTCTGAGGGGAGTTGGAGTGATGGTATCTGAGGGGATTTGGAGTGATGGTATCTGAGGGGAGTTGGAGTGATGGTGTCTGAGGGGAGTTGGAGTGATGGTAACTGATGGGAGTTGGAGTGATGATATCTGAGGAGAGTTGGAGTGATGGTATCTGAGGGGAGTTGGAGTGATGGTATCTGAGGAGAGTTGGAGTGATGGTATCTGAGGGGAGTTGGAGTGATGATATCTGAGGAGAGTTGGAGTGATGGTATCTGAGGGGAGTTGGAGTGATGGTATCTGAGGGGAGTTGGAGTGATGGTATCTGAGGGGAGTTGGAGTGATGGTATCTGAGGGGAGTTGGAGTGATGGTATCTGAGGAGAGTTGGAGTGATGGTATCTGAGGGGAGTTGGAGTGATGGTATCTGAGGGGATTTGGAGTGATGGTATCTGAGGGCAGTTGGAGCGATGGTGTCTGAGGGGATTTGGAGTGATGGTATCTGAGGGGAGTTGGAGTGATGGTATCTGAGGGAATTTGGAGTGATGGTATCTGAGGAGAGCTGATGAGTGATGGAGTCTGAGGGCAGTTGGTGTGATGGTAACTGAGGGGAGTTGGATTGATGGTGACTGAGAGGAGTCAAAGTGATGATATCTGAGGAGAGTTGGAGTGATGGTATCTGAGGGGAGTTGGAGTGATGATATCTGAGGAGAGCTAAAGTTTGATTGTACATGAAGGGAGTTGGAGTGATGTAACCTGAGGGGAGTTGTAGTGTTGTTATCTGAGGAGAGTTCAAGAGTGATTGTCTCTTAGGGAAGTTCATGAGTGATCGTCCCTTGGGGAGCTCACGAGTGATGGTGTCTGAGGGGAGTTGGAGTGATGGTGTCTGAGGGGAGTTGGAGTGATGGTAACTGATGGGAGTTGGAGTGATGATATCTGAGGAGAGTTGGAGTGATGGTATCTGAGGGGAGTTGGAGTGATGGTAACTGAGGTTAGTTTGAGTGATGATATCTGAGGGGAGTTGAATTGATGGTAACTGAGGGTAGATGGAGTGACGGTAACTGAGGGTAATTGGAGTGATGGTATCTGAGGGGAGCTGGAGTGATGGTATCTGAGGGGATTTGGAGTGATGGTGTCTGAGGGGAGTTGGAGTGATGGTAACTATGGTTAGTTTGAGTGTTGATATCTGAGGGGAGTTGAATTGATGGTAACTGAGGGTAGATGGAGTGATGGTAACTGAGGGGATTTGGAGTGATGGTATCTGAGGGGAGTTGGAGTGATGGTATCTGAGGGGATTTGGAGTGATGGTATCTGAGGGGAGTTGGAGTGATGGTATCTGAGGGGATTTGGAGTGATGGTATCTGAGGGGAGTTGGAGTGATGCTATCTGAGGGGATTTGGAGTGATGGTATCTGAGGGGAGTTGGAGTGATGGTATCTGAGGGGATTTGGAGTGATGGTATCTGAGGGGAGTTGGAGCGATGGTGTCTGAGGGGAGTTGGAGTGATGGTAACTGAGGGGAGTTGGAGTGATGATATCTGTGGAGAGTTGGAGTGATGGTATCTGAGGGGAGTTGGAGTGATGGTAACTGAGGGGAGTTGGAGTGATGGTATCTGAGGAGAGTTGGAGTGATGGTATCTGAGGGGAGTTGGAGTGATGGTGTCTGAGGGGAGTTGGAGTAATGGTGTCTGAGCGGAGTTGGAGTGATGGTAACTGATGGGAGTTGGAGTGATGATATCTGAGGAGAGTTGGAGTGATGGTATCTGAGGGGCGTTGGAGTGATGGTATCTGAGGGGATTTGGAGTGATGGTATCTGAGGGGAGTTGGAGCAATGGTGTCTAGGGGAGTTGGGGTGATGGTATCTGAGGGTAATTGATGAGTGATGATATCTGAGGGCAGTTGGAGCGATGGTGTCTGAGGGCAGTTGGAGCGATGGTGTCTGAGGGGAGTTGGAGTGATAGTATCTGAGGGGATTTGGAGTGATGATATCTGAGGAGAGTTGATGGTATCTGAGGGGAGTTGGAGTGATGGTATCTGAGGGGAGCTGGAGTGATAGTATCTGAGGGGATTTGGAGTGATGGTATCTGAGGGGAGTTGGAGTGATGGTGTCTGAGGGGAGTTGGAGTGATGGTATCTGAGGGGATTTGGAGTGATGGTATCTGAGGGGAGTTGGAGTGATAGTGTCTGAGGGGAGTTGGAGTGATGATAACTGATGGGAGTTGGAGTGATGATATCTGTGGAGAGTTGGAGTGATGGTATCTGAGGGGAGTTGGAGTGATGGTATCTGAGGGGATTTGGAGTGATGGTATCTGAGGGGAGTTGGAGTGATGGTGTCTGAGGGGAGTTGGGGTGATGGTATCTGAGGGTAATTGATGAGTGATGATATCTGAGGGCAGTTGGAGTGATGGTGTCTGAGTGGAGTTGGAGTGATGGTATCTGAGGAGAGTTGGAGTGATGGTATCTGAGGGGAGTTGGAGTGATGATATCTGAGGAGAGCTGATGGTATCTGAGGGGAGTTGGAGTGATGGTATCTGAGGGGATTTGGAGTGATGGTATCTGAGGGGATTTGGAGTGATGGTATCTGAGGGGAGTTGGAGTGATTGTATCTGAGGAGAGTTGGAGTGATGGTATCTGAGGGGAGTTGGAGTGATGGTATCTGAGGGGATTTGGAGTGATGGTATCTGAGGGCAGTTGGAGCGATGGTGTCTGAGGGGATTTGGAGTGATGGTATCTGAGGGGAGTTGGAGTGATGGTATCTGAGGGAATTTGGAGTGATGGTATCTGAGGAGAGCTGATGAGTGATGGAGTCTGAGGGCAGTTGGTGTGATGGTAACTGAGGGGAGTTGGATTGATGGTGACTGAGAGGAGTCAAAGTGATGATATCCGAGGAGAGTTGGAGTGATGGTATCTGACGGGAGTTGGAGCGATGATATCTGAGGAGAGCTAAAGTTTGATTGTACATGAAGGGAGTTGGAGTGATGTAACCTGAGGGGAGTTGTAGTGTTGTTATATGAGGAGAGTTCATGAGTGATTGTCTCTTAGAGAAGTTCATGAGTGATCGTCCCTTGGGGAGCTCACGAGTGATGGTGTCTGAGGGGAGTTGGAGTTATGGTGTCTGAGGGGAGTTGGAGTGATGGTAACTGATGGGAGTTGGAGTGATGATATCTGAGGAGAGTTGGAGTGATGGTATCTGAGGGGAGTTGGAGTGATGGTAACTGTGGTTAGTTTGAGTGTTGATATCTGAGGGGAGTTGAATTGATGGTAACTGAGAGTAGATGGAGTGACGGTAACTGAGGGTAATTGGAGTGATGGTATCTGAGGGGAGCTGGAGTGATGGTATCTGAGGGGATTTGGAGTGATGGTATCTGAGGGGAGTTGGAGTGATGGTATCTGAGGGGATTTGGAGTGATGGTATCTGAGGGGAGTTGGAGTGATGCTATCTGAGGGGATTTGGAGTGATGGTATCTGAGGGGAGTTGGAGTGCTGGTATCTGAAGGGATTTGGAGTGATGGTATCTGAGGGGAGTTGGAGCGCTGGTGTCTGAGGGGAGTTGGAGTGATGGTAACTGATGGGAGTTGGAGTGATGATATCTGTGGAGAGTTGGAGTGATGGTATCTGAGGGGAGTTGGAGTGATGGTAACTGATGGGAGTTGGAGTGATGGTATCTGAGGAGAGTTGGAGTGATGGTATCTGAGGGGAGTTGGAGTGATGGTGTCTGAGGGGAGTTGGAGTAATGGTGTCTGAGCGGAGTTGGAGTGATGGTAACTGATGGGAGTTGGAGTGATGATATCTGAGGAGAGTTGGAGTGATGGTATCTGAGGGGAGTTGGAGCAATGGTGTCTAGGGGAGTTGGGGTGATGGTATCTGAGGGAAATTGATGAGTGATGATATCTGAGGGCAGTTGGAGCGATGGTGTCTGAGCGGAGTTGGAGTGATGGTATCTGAGGGGAGTTGGAGTGATGGTATCTGAGGAGAGTTGGAGTGATGGTATCTGAGGGGAGTTGGAGTGATGATATCTGAGGAGAGTTGATGGTATCTAAGGGGATTTGGTGTGATGGTATCTGAGGGGAGTTGGAGTGATGGTATCTGAGGGGAGTTGGAGTGATGGTATCTGAGGGGATTTGGAGTGATGGTATCTGAGGAGAGTTGGAGTGATGGTATCTGAGGGGAGTTGGAGTGATGGTGTCTGAGGGGAGTTGGAGTGATGGTATCCGAGGGGATTTGGAGTGATGGTATCTGAGGGGAGTTGGAGTGATGGTAACTGATGGGAGTTGGAGTGATGATATCTGAGGAGAGTTGGAGTGATGGCATCTGAGGGGCGTTGGAGTGATGGTATCTGAGGGGATTTGGAGTGATGGTATCTGAGGGGAGTTGGAGCGATGGTGTCTAGGGGAGTTGGGGTGATGGTATCTGAGGGTAATTGATGAGTGATGATATCTGAGGGCAGTTGGAGCGATGGTGTCTGAGGGGAGTTGGAGTGATGGTATCTGAGGGGAGTTGGAGTGATGATATCTGTGGAGAGTTAGAGTGATGGTATCTGAGGGGATTTGGAGTGATGGTATCTGAGGGGATTTGGAGTGATGGTATCTGAGGGGAGTTGGAGCGATGGTGTCTGAGGGGAGTTGGGGTGATGGTATCTGAGGGTAATTGATGAGTGAAAATATCTGAGGGCAGTTCGAGTGATGGTGTCTGAGGGGAGTTGGAGTGATGGTATCTGAGGAGAGTTGGAGTGATGGTATCTGAGGGGAGTTGGAGTGATGGTGTCTGAGGGGAGTTGGAGTGATGGTATCTGAGGGGATTTGGAGTGATGGTATCTGAGGGGAGTTGGAGTGATGGTCTCTGAAGGGAGGGAGTGATGGTAACTGATGAGAGTTGGAGTGATGATATCTGAGGGGAGTTGGAGTGATGATATCTGAGGAGAGATGATGGTATCTGAGGGGAGTTGGAGTGATGGTATCTGAGGGGATTTGGAGTGATGGTATCTGAGGGGAGTTGGAGTGATGGTATCTGAGGCGATTTGGAGTGATGGTATCTGAGGGGAGTTGGAGTGATGGTATCTGAGGGGATTTGGAGTGATGGTATCTGAGGGGAGTTGGAGCGCTGGTGTCTGAGGGGAGTTGGAGTGATGGTAACTGATGGGAGTTGGAGTGATGGTGTCTGAGGGGAGTTGGAGTAATGGTGTCTGAGCGGAGTTGGAGTGATGGTAACTGATGGGAGTTGGAGTGATGATATCTGAGGAGAGTTGGAGTGATGGTATCTGAGGGGCGTTGGAGTGATGGTATCTGAGGGGATTTGGAGTGATGGTATCTGAGGGGAGTTGGAGCAATGGTGTCTGAGGGGAGTTGGGGTGATGGTATCTGAGGGTAATTGATGAGTGATGATATCTGAGGGCAGTTGGAGCGATGGTGTCTGAGCGGAGTTGGAGTGATGGTATCTGAGGGGAGTTGGAGTGATGGTATCTGAGGAGAGTTGGAGTGATGGTATCTGAGGGGAGTTGGAGTGATGATATCTGAGGAGAGTTGGAGTGATGGTATCTAAGGGGATTTGGTGTGATGGTATCTGAGGGGAGTTGGAGTGATGGTATCTGAGGGGATTTGGAGTGATGGTATCTGAGGGGATTTGGAGTGATGGTATCTGAGGAGAGTTGGAGTGATGGTATCTGAGGGGAGTTGGAGTGATGGTGTCTGAGGGGAGTTGGAGTGATGGTATCTGAGGGGATTTGGAGTGATGGTATCTGAGGGGAGTTGGAGTGATGGTAACTGATGGGAGTTGGAGTGATGATATCTGAGGAGAGTTGGAGTGATGGCATCTGAGGGGCGTTGGAGTGATGGTATCTGAGGGGATTTGGAGTGATGGTATCTGAGGGGAGTTGGAGCGATGGTGTCTAGGGGAGTTGGGGAGATGGTATCTGAGGGTAATTGATGAGTGATGATATCTGAGGGCAGTTGGAGCGATGGTGTCTGAGGGGAGTTGGAGTGATGGTATCTGACGGGAGTTGGAGCGATGATATCTGAGGAGAGCTAAAGTTTGATTGTACATGAAGGGAGTTGGAGTGATGTAACCTGAGGGGAGTTGTAGTGTTGTTATCTGAGGAGAGTTCATGAGTGATTGTCTCTTAGGGAAGTTCATGAGTGATCGCCCTTGGGGAGCTCACGAGTGATGGTGTCTGAGGGGATTTGGAGTGATGGTATCTGAGGGGAGTTGGAGCGCTGGTGTCTGAGGGGAGTTGGGGTGATGGTATCTGAGGGTAATTGATGAGTGATGATATCTGAGGGCAGTTGGAGCGATGGTGTCTGAGGGCAGTTGGAGCGATGGTGTCTGAGGGGAGTTGGAGTGATAGTATCTGAGGGGATTTGGAGTGATGATATCTGAGGAGAGTTGATGGTATCTGAGGGGAGTTGGAGTGATGGTATCTGAGGGGAGTTGGAGTGATGGTATCTGAGGGGATTTGGAGTGATGGTATCTGAGGGGAGTTGGAGTGATGGTGTCTGAGGGGAGTTGGAGTGATGGTATCTGAGGGGATTTGGAGTGATGGTATCTGAGGGGAGTTGGAGTGATAGTGTCTGAGGGGAGTTGGAGTGATGGTAACTGATGGGAGTTGGAGTGATGATATCTGTGGAGAGTTGGAGTGATGGTATCTGAGGGGAGTTGGAGTGATGGTATCTGAGGGGATTTGGAGTGATGGTATCTGAGGGGAGTTGGAGTGATGGTGTCTGAGGGGAGTTGGGATGATGGTATCTGAGGGTAATTGATGAGTGATGATATCTGAGGGCAGTTGGAGTGATGGTGTCTGAGGGGAGTTGGAGTGATGGTATCTGAGGGGAGTTGGAGTGATGATATCTGAGGAGAGCTGATGGTATCTGAGGGGAGTTGGAGTGATGGTATCTGAGGGGATTTGGAGTGATGGTATCTGAGGGGATTTGGAGTGATGGTATCTGAGGGGAGTTGGAGTGATTGTATCTGAGGAGAGTTGGAGTGATGGTATCTGAGGGGAGTTGGAGTGATGGTATCTGAGGGGATTTGGAGTGATGGTATCTGAGGGCAGTTGGAGCGATGGTGTCTGAGGGGATTTGGAGTGATGGTATCTGAGGGTAATTGATGAGTGATGATATCTGAGGGCAGTTGGAGCGATGGTGTCTGAGGGGAGTTGGAGTGATGGTGTCTGACGGGAGTTGGAGCGATGATATCTGAGGAGAGCTAAAGTTTGATTGTACATGAAGGGAGTTGGAGTGATGTAACCTGAGGGGAGTTGTAGTGTTGTTATCTGAGGAGAGTTCATGAGTGATTGTGTCTTAGGGAAGTTCATGAGTGATCGTCCCTTGGGGAGCTCACGAGTGATGGTGTCTGAGGGGATTTGGAGTGATGGTATCTGAGGGGAGTTGGAGCGCTGGTGTCTGAGGGGAGTTGGGGTGATGGTATCTGAGGGTAATTGATGAGTGATGATATCTGAGGGCAGTTGGAGCGATGGTGTCTGAGGGCAGTTGGAGCGATGGTGTCTGAGGGGAGTTGGAGTGATAGTATCTGAGGGGATTTGGAGTGATGATATCTGAGGAGAGTTGATGGTATCTGAGGGGAGTTGGAGTGATGGTATCTGAGGGGAGCTGGAGTGATGGTATCTGAGGGGATTTGGAGTGATGGTATCTGAGGGGAGTTGGAGTGATGGTGTCTGAGGGGAGTTGGAGTGATGGTATCTGAGGGGATTTGGAGTGATGGTATCTGAGGGGAGTTGGAGTGATAGTGTCTGAGGGGAGTTGGAGTGATGGTAACTGATGGGAGTTGGAGTGATGATATCTGTGGAGAGTTGGAGTGATGGTATCTGAGGGGAGTTGGAGTGATGGTATCTGAGGGGATTTGGAGTGATGGTATCTGAGGGGAGTTGGAGTGATGGTGTCTGAGGGGAGTTGGGGTGATGGTATCTGAGGGTAATTGATGAGTGATGATATCTGAGGGCAGTTGGAGTGATGGTGTCTGAGGGGAGTTGGAGTGATGGTATCTGAGGAGAGTTGGAGTGATGGTATCTGAGGGGAGTTGGAGTGATGATATCTGAGGAGAGCTGATGGTATCTGAGGGGAGTTGGAGTGATGGTATCTGAGGGGATTTGGAGTGATGGTATCTGAGGGGATTTGGAGTGATGGTATCTGAGGGGAGTTGGAGTGATTGTATCTGAGGAGAGTTGGAGTGATGGTATCTGAGGGGAGTTGGAGTGATGGTATCTGAGGGGATTTGGAGTGATGGTATCTGAGGGCAGTTGGAGCGATGGTGTCTGAGAGGATTTGGAGTGATGGTATCTGAGGGGAGTTGGAGTGATGGTATCTGAGGACATTTGGAGTGATGGTATCTGAGGAGAGCTGATGAGTGATGGAGTCTGAGGGCAGTTGGTGTGATGGTAACTGAGGGGAGTTGGATTGATGGTGACTGAGAGGAGTCAAAGTGATGATATCCGAGGAGAGTTGGAGTGATGGTATCTGACGGGAGTTGGAGCGATGATATCTGAGGAGAGCTAAAGTTTGATTGTACATGAAGGGAGTTGGAGTGATGTAACCTGAGGGGAGTTGTAGTGTTGTTATATGAGGAGAGTTCATGAGTGATTGTCTCTTAGAGAAGTTCATGAGTGATCGTCCCTTGGGGAGCTCACGAGTGATGGTGTCTGAGGGGAGTTGGAGTTATGGTGTCTGAGGGGAGTTGGAGTGATGGTAACTGATGGGAGTTGGAGTGATGATATCTGAGGAGAGTTGGAGTGATGGTATCTGAGGGGAGTTGGAGTGATGGTAACTGTGGTTAGTTTGAGTGTTGATATCTGAGGGGAGTTGAATTGATGGTAACTGAGGGTAGATGGAGTGACGGTAACTGAGGGTAATTGGATTGATGGTATCTGAGGGGAGCTGGAGTGATGGTATCTGAGGGGATTTGGAGTGATGGTGTCTGAGGGGAGTTGGAGTGATGGTAACTATGGTTAGTTTGAGTGTTGATATCTGAGGGGAGTTGAATTGATGGTAACTGAGGGTAGATGGAGTGACGGTAACTGAGGGTAATTGGAGTGAGGGGAGTTGGAGTGATGGTATCTGAGGGGATTTGGAGTGATGGTATCTGAGGGGAGTTGGAGTGATGGTATCTGAGGGGATTTGGAGTGATGGTATCTGAGGGGAGTTGGAGTGATGCTATCTGAGGGGATTTGGAGTGATGGTATCTGAGGGGAGTTGGAGTGCTGGTATCTGAAGGGATTTGGAGTGATGGTATCTGAGGGGAGTTGGAGCGCTGGTGTCTGAGGGGAGTTGGAGTGATGGTAACTGATGGGAGTTGGAGTGATGATATCTGTGGAGAGTTGGAGTGATGGTATCTGAGGGGAGTTGGAGTGATGGTAACTGATGGGAGTTGGAGTGATGGTATCTGAGGAGAGTTGGAGTGATGGTATCTGAGGGGAGTTGGAGTGATGGTGTCTGAGGGGAGTTGGAGTAATGGTGTCTGAGCGGAGTTGGAGTGATGGTAACTGATGGGAGTTGGAGTGATGATATCTGAGGAGAGTTGGAGTGATGGTATCTGAGGGGCGTTGGAGTGATGGTATCTGAGGGGATTTGGAGTGATGGTATCTGAGGGGAGTTGGAGCAATGGTGTCTAGGGGAGTTGGGGTGATGGTATCTGAGGGTAATTGATGAGTGATGATATCTGAGGGCAGTTGGAGCGATGGTGTCTGAGGGGAGTTGGAGTGATGGTATCTGAGGGGAGTTGGAGTGATGGTATCTGAGGAGAGTTGGAGTGATGGTATCTGAGGGGAGTTGGAGTGATGATATCTGAGGAGAGTTGATGGTATCTGAGGGGAGTTGGAGTGATGGTATCTGAGGGGAGTTGGAGTGATGGTATCTGAGGGGATTTGGAGTGATGGTATCTGAGGGGAGTTGGAGTGATGGTATCTGAGGGGAGTTGGAGTGATGGTATCTGAGGGGAGTTGGAGTGATGGTATCTGAGGGGAGTTGGAGTGATGGTATCTGAGGGGAGTTGGAGTGATGGTAACTGATGGGAGTTGGAGTGATGATATCTGAGGAGAGTTGGAGTGATGGTATCTGAGGGGATTTGGAGTGATGGTATCTGAGGGGATTTGGAGTGATGGTATCTGAGGGGAGTTGGAGCGATGGTGTCTGAGGGGAGTTGGGGTGATGGTATCTGAGGGTAATTGATGAGTGATGATATCTGAGGGCAGTTGGAGTGATGGTGTCTGAGGGGAGTTGGAGTGATGGTATCTGAGGGGAGTTGGAGTGATGGTATCTGAGGGGAGTTGGAGTGATGATATCTGAGGAGAGTTGGAGTGATGGTATCTGAGGGGAGTTGGAGTGATGGTATCTGAGGGGATTTGGAGTGATGGTATCTGAGGGGAGTTGGAGTGATGGTATCTGAGGAGAGTTGGAGTGATGGTATCTGAGGGGAGTTGGAGTGATGGTATCTGAGGGGATTTGGAGTGATGGTATCTGAGGGCAGTTGGAGCGATGGTGTCTGAGGGGATTTGGAGTGATGGTATCTGAGGGGAGTTGGAGTGATGGTATCTGAGGGAATTTGGAGTGATGGTATCTGAGGAGAGCTGATGAGTGATGGAGTCTGAGGGCAGTTGGTGTGATGGTAACTGAGGGGAGTTGGATTGATGGTGACTGAGAGGAGTCAAAGTGATGATATCTGAGGAGAGTTGGAGTGATGGTATCTGAGGGGAGTTGGAGCGATGATATCTGAGGAGAGCTAAAGTTTGATTGTACATGAAGGGATTTGGAGTGATGTAACCTGAGGGGAGTTGTAGTGTTGTTATATGAGGAGAGTTCAAGAGTGATTGTCTCTTAGGGAAGTTCATGAGTGATCGTCCCTTGGGGAGCTCACGAGTGATGGTGTCTGAGGGGAGTTGGAGTTATGGTGTCTGAGGGGAGTTGGAGTGATGGTAACTGATGGGAGTTGGAGTGATGATATCTGAGGGGAGTTGGAGTGATGGTATCTGAGGGGAGTTGGAGTGATGGTAACTGTGGTTAGTTTGAGTGTTGATATCTGAGGGGAGTTGAATTGATGGTAACTGAGGGTAGATGGAGTGACGGTAACTGAGGGTAATTGGATTGATGGTATCTGAGGGGAGCTGGAGTGATGGTATCTGAGGGGATTTGGAGTGATGGTGTCTGAGGGGAGTTGGAGTGATGGTAACTATGGTTAGTTTGAGTGTTGATATCTGAGGGGAGTTGAATTGATGGTAACTGAGGGTAGATGGAGTGACGGTAACTGAGGGTAATTGGAGTGATGGTATCTGAGGGGAGTTGGAGTGATGGTATCTGAGGGGAGTTGGAGTGATGGTATCTGAGGGGATTTGGAGTGATGGTATCTGAGGGGAGTTGGAGTGATGGTGTCTGAGGGGAGTTGGAGTGATGGTAACTGATGGGAGTTGGAGTGATGATATCTGTGGAGAGTTGGAGTGATGGTATCTGAGGGGAGTTGGAGTGATGGTATCTGAGGGGATTTGGAGTGATGGTATCTGAGGGGAGTTGGAGTGATTGTGTCTGAGGGGAGTTGGGGTGATGGTGTCTGAGGGGATTTGGAGTGATGATATCTGAGGAGAGTTGATAGTATCTGAGGGGAGTTGGAGTGATGGTATCTGAGGGGATTTGGAGTGATGGTATCTGAGGGGAGTTGGAGTGATGGTATCTGAGGGGAGTTGGAGTGATGGTATCTGAGGGGATTTGGAGTGATGGTATCTGAGGAGAGCTGATCAGTGATGGAGGGCAGTTGGTGTGATGGTAACTGAAGGGAGTTGGATTGATGGTGACTGAGAGGAGTCAAAGTGATGATATCTGAGGAGAGTTGGAGTGATGGTATCTGACGGGAGTTGGAGCGATGATATCTGAGGAGAGCTAAAGTTTGATTGTACATGAAGGGAGTTGGAGTGATGTAACCTGAGCGGAGTTGTAGTGTTGTTATCTGAGGAGAGTTCATGAGTGATTGTCTCTTAGGGATTTTCATGAGTGATCGTCCCTTGGGGAGCTCACGAGTGATGGTGTCTGAGGGGATTTGGAGTGATGGTATCTGAGGGGAGTTGGAGCGCTGGTGTCTGAGGGGAGTTGGGGTGATGGTATCTGAGGGTAATTGATGAGTGATGATATCTGAGGGCAGTTGGAGCGATGGTGTCTGAGGGCAGTTGGAGCGATGGTGTCTGAGGGGAGTTGGAGTGATAGTATCTGAGGGGATTTGGAGTGATGATATCTGAGGAGAGTTGATGGTATCTGAGGGGAGTTGGAGTGATGGTATCTGAGGGGAGCTGGAGTGATGGTATCTGAGGGGATTTGGAGTGATGGTATCTGAGGGGAGTTGGAGTGATGGTGTCTGAGGGGAGTTGGAGTGATGGTATCTGAGGGGATTTGGAGTGATGGTATCTGAGGGGAGTTGGAGTGATAGTGTCTGAGGGGAGTTGGAGTGATGATAACTGATGGGAGTTGGAGTGATGATATCTGTGGAGAGTTGGAGTGATGGTATCTGAGGGGAGTTGGAGTGATGGTATCTGAGGGGATTTGGAGTGATGGTATCTGAGGGGAGTTGGAGTGATGGTGTCTGAGGGGAGTTGGGGTGATGGTATCTGAGGGTAATTGATGAGTGATGATATCTGAGGGCAGTTGGAGTGATGGTGTCTGAGTGGAGTTGGAGTGATGGTATCTGAGGAGAGTTGGAGTGATGGTATCTGAGGGGAGTTGGAGTGATGATATCTGAGGAGAGCTGATGGTATCTGAGGGGAGTTGGAGTGATGGTATCTGAGGGGATTTGGAGTGATGGTATCTGAGGGGATTTGGAGTGATGGTATCTGAGGGGAGTTGGAGTGATTGTATCTGAGAAGAGTTGGAGTGATGGTATCTGAGGGGAGTTGGAGTGATGGTATCTGAGGGGATTTGGAGTGATGGTATCTGAGGGCAGTTGGAGCGATGGTGTCTCAGGGGATTTGGAGTGATGGTATCTGAGGGGAGTTGGAGTGATGGTATCTGAGGGAATTTGGAGTGATGGTATCTGAGGAGAGCTGATGAGTGATGGAGTCTGAGGGCAGTTGGTGTGATGGTAACTGAGGGGAGTTGGATTGATGGTGACTGAGAGGAGTCAAAGTGATGATATCCGAGGAGAGTTGGAGTGATGGTATCTGACGGGAGTTGGAGCGATGATATCTGAGGAGAGCTAAAGTTTGATTGTACATGAAGGGAGTTGGAGTGATGTAACCTGAGGGGAGTTGTAGTGTTGTTATATGAGGAGAGTTCATGAGTGATTGTCTCTTAGAGAAGTTCATGAGTGATCGTCCCTTGGGGAGCTCACGAGTGATGGTGTCTGAGGGGAGTTGGAGTTATGGTGTCTGAGGGGAGTTGGAGTGATGGTAACTGATGGGAGTTGGAGTGATGATATCTGAGGAGAGTTGGAGTGATGGTATCTGAGGGGAGTTGGAGTGATGGTAACTGTGGTTAGTTTGAGTGTTGATATCTGAGGGGAGTTGAATTGATGGTAACTGAGGGTAGATGGAGTGACGGTAACTGAGGGTAATTGGATTGATGGTATCTGAGGGGAGCTGGAGTGATGGTATCTGAGGGGATTTGGAGTGATGGTGTCTGAGGGGAGTTGGAGTGATGGTAACTATGGTTAGTTTGAGTGTTGATATCTGAGGGGAGTTGAATTGATGGTAACTGAGGGTAGATGGAGTGACGGTAACTGAGGGTAATTGGAGTGATGGTATCTGAGGGGAGCTGGAGTGATGGTATCTGAGGGGATTTGGAGTGATGGTATCTGAGGGGAGTTGGAGTGATGGTATCTGAGGGGATTTGGAGTGATGGTATCTGAGGGGAGTTGGAGTGATGCTATCTGAGGGGATTTGGAGTGATGGTATCTGAGGGGAGTTGGAGTGCTGGTATCTGAAGGGATTTGGAGTGATGGTATCTGAGGGGAGTTGGAGCGCTGGTGTCTGAGGGGAGTTGGAGTGATGGTATCTGATGGGAGTTGGAGTGAAGATATCTGTGGAGAGTTGGAGTGATGGTATCTGAGGGGAGTTGGAGTGATGGTAACTGATGGGAGTTGGAGTGATGGTATCTGAGGAGAGTTGGAGTGATGGTATCTGAGGGGAGTTGGAGTGATGGTGTCTGAGGGGAGTTGGAGTAATGGTGTCTGAGCGGAGTTGGAGTGATGGTAACTGATGGGAGTTGGAGTGATGATATCTGAGGAGAGTTGGAGTGATGGTATCTGAGGGGAGTTGGAGCAATGGTGTCTAGGGGAGTTGGGGTGATGGTATCTGAGGGTAATTGATGAGTGATGATATCTGAGGGCAGTTGGAGCGATGGTGTCTGAGCGGAGTTGGAGTGATGGTATCTGAGGGGAGTTGGAGTGATGGTATCTGAGGAGAGTTGGAGTGATGGTATCTGAGGGGAGTTGGAGTGATGATATCTGAGGAGAGTTGATGGTATCTAAGGGGATTTGGTGTGATGGTATCTGAGGGGAGTTGGAGTGATGGTATCTGAGGGGATTTGGAGTGATGGTATCTGAGGGGATTTGGAGTGATGGTATCTGAGGAGAGTTGGAGTGATGGTATCTGAGGGGAGTTGGAGTGATGGTGTCTGAGGGGAGTTGGAGTGATGGTATCCGAGGGGATTTGGAGTGATGGTATCTGAGGGGAGTTGGAGTGATGGTAACTGATGGGAGTTGGAGTGATGATATCTGAGGAGAGTTGGAGTGATGGCATCTGAGGGGCGTTGGAGTGATGGTATCTGAGGGGATTTGGAGTGATGGTATCTGAGGGGAGTTGGAGCGATGGTGTCTAGGGGAGTTGGGGTGATGGTATCTGAGGGTAATTGATGAGTGATGATATCTGAGGGCAGTTGGAGCGATGGTGTCTGAGGGGAGTTGGAGTGATGGTATCTGAGGGGAGTTGGAGTGATGATATCTGTGGAGAGTTAGAGTGATGGTATCTGAGGGGATTTGGAGTGATGGTATCTGAGGGGATTTGGAGTGATGGTATCTGAGGGGAGTTGGAGCGATGGTGTCTGAGGGGAGTTGGGGTGATGGTATCTGAGGGTAATTGATGAGTGAAAATATCTGAGGGCAGTTCGAGTGATGGTGTCTGAGGGGAGTTGGAGTGATGGTATCTGAGGAGAGTTGGAGTGATGGTATCTGAGGGGAGTTGGAGTGATGGTGTCTGAGGGGAGTTGGAGTGATGGTATCCGAGGGGATTTGGAGTGATGGTATCTGAGGGGAGTTGGAGTGATGGTCTCTGAAGGGAGGGAGTGATGGTAACTGATGAGAGTTGGAGTGATGATATCTGAGGGGAGTTGGAGTGATGATATCTGAGGAGAGATGATGGTATCTGAGGGGAGTTGGAGTGATGGTATCTGAGGGGATTTGGAGTGATGGTATCTGAGGGGAGTTGGAGTGATGGTATCTGAGGGGATTTGGAGTGATGGTATCTGAGGGGAGTTGGAGTGCTGGTATCTGAGGGGATTTGGAGTGATGGTATCTGAGGGGAGTTGGAGCGCTGGTGTCTGAGGGGAGTTGGAGTGATGGTAACTGATGGGAGTTGGAGTGATGGTGTCTGAGGGGAGTTGGAGTAATGGTGTCTGAGCGGAGTTGGAGTGATGGTAACTGATGGGAGTTGGAGTGATGATATCTGAGGAGAGTTGGAGTGATGGTATCTGAGGGGCGTTGGAGTGATGGTATCTGAGGGGATTTGGAGTGATGGTATCTGAGGGGAGTTGGAGCAATGGTGTCTAGGGGAGTTGGGGTGATGGTATCTGAGGGTAATTGATGAGTGATGATATCTGAGGGCAGTTGGAGCGATGGTGTCTGAGCGGAGTTGGAGTGATGGTATCTGAGGGGAGTTGGAGTGATGGTATCTGAGGAGAGTTGGAGTGATGGTATCTGAGGGAAGTTGGAGTGATGATATCTGAGGAGAGTTGATGGTATCTAAGGGGATTTGGTGTGATGGTATCTGAGGGGAGTTGGAGTGATGGTATCTGAGGGGATTTGGAGTGATGGTATCTGAGGGGATTTGGAGTGATGGTATCTGAGGAGAGTTGGAGTGATGGTATCTGAGGGGAGTTGGAGTGATGGTGTCTGAGGGGAGTTGGAGTGATGGTATCCGAGGGGATTTGGAGTGATGGTATCTGAGGGGAGTTGGAGTGATGGTAACTGATGGGAGTTGGAGTGATGATATCTGAGGAGAGTTGGAGTGATGGCATCTGAGGGGCGTTGGAGTGATGGTATCTGAGGGGATTTGGAGTGATGGTATCTGAGGGGAGTTGGAGCGATGGTGTCTAGGGGAGTTGGGGAGATGGTATCTGAGGGTAATTGATGAGTGATGATATCTGAGGGCAGTTGGAGCGATGGTGTCTGAGGGGAGTTGGAGTGATGGTATCTGAGGGGAGTTGGAGTGATGATATCTGAGGAGAGTTAAAGTTTGATTGTACATGAAGGGAGTTGGAGTGATGTAACCTGAGGGGAGTTGTAGTGTTGTTATCTGAGGAGAGTTCATGAGTGATTGTCTCTTAGGGAAGTTCATGAGTGATCGCCCTTGGGGAGCTCACGAGTGATGGTGTCTGAGGGGATTTGGAGTGATGGTATCTGAGGGGAGTTGGAGCGATGGTGTCTGAGGGGAGTTGGGGTGATGGTATCTGAGGGTAATTGATGAGTGATGATATCTGAGGGCAGTTGGAGCGATGGTGTCTGAGGGCAGTTGGAGAGATGGTGTCTGAGGGGAGTTGGAGTGATGGTATCTGAGGGGAGTTGGAGTGATGATATCTGTGGAGAGTTAGAGTGATGGTATCTGAGGGGAGTTGGAGTGATGGTATCTGAGGGGAGTTGGAGTGATGGTATCTGAGGGGATTTGGAGTGATGGTATCTGAGGGGAGTTGGAGTGATGGTGTCTGAGGGGAGTTGGAGTGATGGTATCTGAGGGGATTTGGAGTGATGGTATCTGAGGGGAGTTGGAGTGATAGTGTCTGAGGGGAGTTGGAGTGATGGTAACTGATGGGAGTTGGAGTGATGATATCTGTGGAGAGTTGGAGTGATGGTATCTGAGGGGAGTTGGAGTGATGGTATCTGAGGGGATTTGGAGTGATGGTATCTGAGGGGAGTTGGAGTGATGGTGTCTGAGGGGAGTTGGGGTGATGGTATCTGAGGGTAATTGATGAGTGATGATATCTGAGGGCAGTTGGAGCGATGGTGTCTGAGGGGAGTTGGAGTGATGGTATCTGAGGGGAGTTGGAGTGATGATATCTGAGGAGAGCTGATGGTATCTGAGGGGAGTTGGAGTGATGGTATCTGAGGGGATTTGGAGTGATGGTATCTGAGGGGATTTGGAGTGATGGTATCTGAGGGGAGTTGGAGTGATTGTATCTGAGGAGAGTTGGAGTGATGGTATCTGAGGGGAGTTGGAGTGATGGTATCTGAGGGGATTTGGAGTGATGGTATCTGAGGGGAGTTGGAGCGATGGTGTCTGAGGGGAGTTGGAGTGATGGTATCTGAGGGTAATTGATGAGTGATGATATCTGAGGGCAGTTGGAGCGATGGTGTCTGAGGGGAGTTGGAGTGATGGTATCTGACGGGAGTTGGAGCGATGATATCTGAGGAGAGCTAAAGTTTGATTGTACATGAAGGGAGTTGGAGTGATGTAACCTGAGGGGAGTTGTAGTGTTGTTATCTGAGGAGAGTTCATGAGTGATTGTCTCTTAGGGAAGTTCATGAGTGATCGTCCCTTGGGGAGCTCACGAGTGATGGTGTCTGAGGGGATTTGGAGTGATGGTATCTGAGGGGAGTTGGAGCGCTGGTGTCTGAGGGGAGTTGGGGTGATGGTATCTGAGGGTAATTGATGAGTGATGATATCTGAGGGCAGTTGGAGCGATGGTGTCTGAGGGCAGTTGGAGCGATGGTGTCTGAGGGGAGTTGGAGTGATAGTATCTGAGGGGATTTGGAGTGATGATATCTGAGGAGAGTTGATGGTATCTGAGGGGAGTTGGAGTGATGGTATCTGAGGGGAGCTGGAGTGATGGTATCTGAGGGGATTTGGAGTGATGGTATCTGAGGGGAGTTGGAGTGATGGTGTCTGAGGGGAGTTGGAGTGATGGTATCTGAGGGGATTTGGAGTGATGGTATCTGAGGGGAGTTGGAGTGATAGTGTCTGAGGGGAGTTGGAGTGATGGTAACTGATGGGAGTTGGAGTGATGATATCTGTGGAGAGTTGGAGTGATGGTATCTGAGGGGAGTTGGAGTGATGGTATCTGAGGGGATTTGGAGTGATGGTATCTGAGGGGAGTTGGAGTGATGGTGTCTGAGGGGAGTTGGGGTGATGGTATCTGAGGGTAATTGATGAGTGATGATATCTGAGGGCAGTTGGAGTGATGGTGTCTGAGGGGAGTTGGAGTGATGGTATCTGAGGAGAGTTGGAGTGATGGTATCTGAGGGGAGTTGGAGTGATGATATCTGAGGAGAGCTGATGGTATCTGAGGGGAGTTGGAGTGATGGTATCTGAGGGGATTTGGAGTGATGGTATCTGAGGGGATTTGGAGTGATGGTATCTGAGGGGAGTTGGAGTGATTGTATCTGAGGAGAGTTGGAGTGATGGTATCTGAGGGGAGTTGGAGTGATGGTATCTGAGGGGATTTGGAGTGATGGTATCTGAGGGCAGTTGGAGCGATGGTGTCTGAGGGGATTTGGAGTGATGGTATCTGAGGGGAGTTGGAGTGATGGTATCTGAGGGAATTTGGAGTGATGGTATCTGAGGAGAGCTGATGAGTGATGGAGTCTGAGGGCAGTTGGTGTGATAGTAACTGAGGGGAGTTGGATTGATGGTGACTGAGAGGAGTCAAAGTGATGATATCCGAGGAGAGTTGGAGTGATGGTATCTGACGGGAGTTGGAGCGATGATATCTGAGGAGAGCTAAAGTTTGATTGTACATGAAGGGAGTTGGAGTGATGTAACCTGAGGGGAGTTGTAGTGTTGTTATATGAGGAGAGTTCATGAGTGATTGTCTCTTAGAGAAGTTCATGAGTGATCGTCCCTTGGGGAGCTCACGAGTGATGGTGTCTGAGGGGAGTTGGAGTGATGGTGTCTGAGGGGAGTTGGAGTGATGGTAACTGATGGGAGTTGGAGTGATGATATCTGAGGGGAGTTGGAGTGATGATATCTGAGGAGAGTTGGAGTGATGGTAACTGTGGTTAGTTTGAGTGTTGATATCTGAGGGGAGTTGAATTGATGGTAACTGAGGGTAGATGGAGTGACGGTAACTGAGGGTAATTGGAGTGATGGTATCTGAGGGGAGCTGGAGTGATGGTATCTGAGGGGATTTGGAGTGATGGTATCTGAGGGGAGTTGGAGTGATGGTATCTGAGGGGAGTTGGAGTGATGGTATCTGAGGGGAGTTGGAGTGATGCTATCTGAGGGGATTTGGAGTGATGGTATCTGAGGGGAGTTGGAGTGCTGGTATCTGAGGGGATTTGGAGTGATGGTATCTGAGGGGAGTTGGAGCGCTGGTGTCTGAGGGGAGTTGGAGTGATGGTAACTGATGGGAGTTGGAGTGATGATATCTGTGGAGAGTTGGAGTGATGGTATCTGAGGGGAGTTGGAGTGATGGTAACTGATGGGAGTTGGAGTGATGGTATCTGAGGAGAGTTGGAGTGATGGTATCTGAGGGGAGTTGGAGTGATGGTGTCTGAGGGGAGTTGGAGTAATGGTGTCTGAGCGGAGTTGGAGTGATGGTAACTGATGGGAGTTGGAGTGATGATATCTGAGGAGAGTTGGAGTGATGGTATCTGAGGGGCGTTGGAGTGATGGTATCTGAGGGGATTTGGAGTGATGGTATCTGAGGGGAGTTGGAGCAATGGTGTCTAGGGGAGTTGGGGTGATGGTATCTGAGGGTAATTGATGAGTGATGATATCTGAGGGCAGTTGGAGCGATGGTGTCTGAGCGGAGTTGGAGTGATGGTATCTGAGGGGAGTTGGAGTGATGGTATCTGAGGAGAGTTGGAGTGGTGGTATCTGAGGGGAGTTGGAGTGATGATATCTGAGGAGAGTTGATGGTATCTAAGGGGATTTGGTGTGATGGTATCTGAGGGGAGTTGGAGTGATGGTATCTGAGGGGATTTGGAGTGATGGTATCTGAGGGGATTTGGAGTGATGGTATCTGAGGAGAGTTGGAGTGATGGTATCTGAGGGGAGTTGGAGTGATGGTGTCTGAGGGGAGTTGGAGTGATGGTATCCGAGGGGATTTGGAGTGATGGTATCTGAGGGGAGTTGGAGTGATGGTAACTGATGGGAGTTGGAGTGATGATATCTGAGGAGAGTTGGAGTGATGGCATTTGAGGGGCGTTGGATTGATGGTATCTGAGGGGATTTGGAGTGATGGTATCTGAGGGGAGTTGGAGCGATGGTGTCTAGGGGAGTTGGGGAGATGGTATCTGAGGGTAATTGATGAGTGATGATATCTGAGGGCAGTTGGAGCGATGGTGTCTGAGGGGAGTTGGAGTGATGGTATCTGAGGGGAGTTGGAGTGATGATATCTGTGGAGAGTTAGAGTGATGGTATCTGAGGGGATTTGGAGTGATGGTATCTGAGGGGATTTGGAGTGATGGTATCTGAGGGGAGTTGGAGAGATGGTGTCTGAGGGGAGTTGGGGTGATGGTATCTGAGGGTAATTGATGAGTGAAAATATCTGAGGGCAGTTCGAGTGATGGTGTCTGAGGGGAGTTGGAGTGATGGTATCTGAGGAGAGTTGGAGTGATGGTATCTGAGGGGAGTTGGAGTGATGGTGTCTGAGGGGAGTTGGAGTGATGGTATCCGAGGGGATTTGGAGTGATGGTATCTGAGGGGAGTTGGAGTGATGGTCTCTGAAGGGAGGGAGTGATGGTAACTGATGAGAGTTGGAGTGATGATATCTGAGGGGAGTTGGAGTGATGATATCTGAGGAGAGATGATGGTATCTGAGGGGAGTTGGAGTGATGGTATCTGAGGGGATTTGGAGTGATGGTATCTGAGGGGAGTTGGAGTGATGGTATCTGAGGGGATTTGGAGTGATGGTATCTGAGGGGAGTTGGAGTGATGGTATCTGAGGGGATTTGGAGTGATGGTATCTGAGGGGAGTTGGAGCGCTGGTGTCTGAGGGGAGTTGGAGTGATGGTAACTGATGGGAGTTGGAGTGATGATATCTGTGGAGAGTTGGAGTGATGGTATCTGAGGGCAGTTGGAGCGATGGTGTCTGAGGGGATTTGGAGTGATGGTATCTGAGGGGAGTTGGAGTGATGGTATCTGAGGGAATTTGGAGTGATGGTATCTGAGGAGAGCTGATGAGTGATGGAGTCTGAGGGCAGTTGGTGTGATGGTAACTGAGGGGAGTTGGATTGATGGTGACTGAGAGGAGTCAAAGTGATGATATCCGAGGAGAGTTGGAGTGATGGTATCTGAGGGGAGTTGGAGTGATGGTATCTGAGGGGAGTTGGAGTGATGGTATCTGAGGGGAGTTGGAGTGATGGTATCTGAGGGGATTTGGAGTGATGGTATCTGAGGGGAGTTGGAGTGATGGTGTCTGAGGGGAGTTGGAGTGATGGTATCTGAGGGGAGTTGGAGTGATGATATCTGAGGAGAGTTGGAGTGATGGTATCTGAGGGGAGTTGGAGTGATGGTATCTGAGGGGAGTTGGAGTGATGGTATCTGAGGAGAGTTGGAGTGATGGTATCTGAGGGGAGTTGGAGTGATGGTATCTGAGGGGATTTGGAGTGATGGTATCTGAGGGGAGTTGGAGTGATGGTATCTGAGGGTATTTGGAGTGATGGTATCTGAAGGGAGTTGGAGCGCTGGTGTCTGAGGGGAGTTGGGGTGATGGTATCTGAGGGTAATTGATGAGTGATGATATCTGAGGGCAGTTGGAGCGATGGTGTCTGAGGGGAGTTGGAGTGATGGTATCTGAGGGGATTTGGAGTGATGGTATCTGAGGGGAGTTGGAGTGATGGTATCTGAGGGAATCTGGAGTGATGGTATCTGAGGGGAGTTGGAGTGATGGTATCTGAGGAGAGCTGATGAGTGATGGAGTCTGAAGTCAGTTGGTGTGATGGTAACTGAGGGGAGTTGGATTGATGGTGACTGAGAGGAGTCAAAGTGATGATATCTGAGGAGAGTTGAATTGATGGTAACTGAGGGTAGATGGAGTGACGGTAACTGAGGGTAATTGGATTGATGGTATCTGAGGGGAGCTGGAGTGATGGTATCTGAGGGGATTTGGAGTGATGGTGTCTGAGGGGAGTTGGAGTGATGGTAACTATGGTTAGTTTGAGTGTTGATATCTGAGGGGAGTTGAATTGATGGTAATTGAGGGTAGATGGAGTGACGGTAACTGAGGGTAATTGGAGTGATGGTATCTGAGGGGAGCTGGAGTGATGGTATCTGAGGGGATTTGGAGTGATGGTATCTGAGGGGAGTTGGAGTGATGGTGTCTGAGGGGAGTTGGAGTGATGGTATCTGAGGGGATTTGGAGTGATGGTATCTGAGGGGAGTTGGAGTGATGGTCTCTGAGGGGAGGGAGTGATGGTAACTGATGAGAGTTGGAGTGATGATATCTGAGGGGAGTTGGAGTGATGATATCTGAGGAGAGATGATGGTATCTGAGGGGAGTTGGAGTGATGGTATCTGAGGGGATTTGGAGTGATGGTATCTGAGGGGAGTTGGAGTGATGCTATCTGAGGGGATTTGGAGTGATGGTATCTGAGGGGAGTTGGAGTGATGGTATCTGAGGGGATTTGGAGTGATGGTATCTGAGGGGAGTTGGAGCGCTGGTGTCTGAGGGGAGTTGGAGTGATGGTAACTGATGGGAGTTGGAGTGATGATATCTGTGGAGAGTTGGAGTGATGGTATCTGAGGGGAGTTGGAGTGATGGTAACTGATGGGAGTTGGAGTGATGGTATCTGAGGAGAGTTGGAGTGATGGTATCTGAGGGGAGTTGGAGTGATGGTGTCTGAGGGGAGTTGGAGTAATGGTGTCTGAGCGGAGTTGGAGTGATGGTAACTGATGGGAGTTGGAGTGATGATATCTGAGGAGAGTTGGAGTGATGGTATCTGAGGGGCGTTGGAGTGATGGTATCTGAGGGGATTTGGAGTGATGGTATCTGAGGGGAGTTGGAGCAATGGTGTCTAGGGGAGTTGGGGTGATGGTATCTGAGGGGAGTTGGAGTGATGATATCTGAGGAGAGTTGATGGTATCTAAGGGGATTTGGTGTGATGGTATCTGAGGGGAGTTGGAGTGATGGTATCTGAGGGGAGTTGGAGTGATGGTATCTGAGGGGAGTTGGAGTGATGGTATCTGAGGAGAGTTGGAGTGATGGTATCTGAGGGGAGTTGGAGTGATGGTATCTGAGGGGAGTTGGAGTGATGGTATCTGAGGGGATTTGGAGTGATGGTATCTGAGGGGAGTTGGAGTGATGGTAACTGATGGGAGTTGGAGTGATGATATCTGAGGAGAGTTGGAGTGATGGCATCTGAGGGGCGTTGGAGTGATGGTATCTGAGGGGATTTGGAGTGATGGTATCTGAGGGGAGTTGGAGCGATGGTGTCTGAGGGGAGTTGGGGTGATGGTATCTGAGGGTAATTGATGAGTGATGATATCTGAGGGCAGTTGGAGCGATGGTGTCTGAGGGGAGTTGGAGTGATGGTATCTGAGGGGAGTTGGAGTGATGGTATCTGAGGAGAGTTGGAGTGATGGTATCTGAGGGGAGTTGGAGTGATGGTATCTGAGGGGATTTGGAGTGATGGTATCTGAGGGGAGTTGGAGTGATGGTATCTGAGGGGAGTTGGAGTGATGGTATCTGAGGGGAGTTGGAGTGATGGTGTCTGAGGGGAGTTGGAGTGATGGTATCTGATGGGAGTTGGAGTGATGATATCTGTGGAGAGTTGGAGTGATGGTATCTGAGGGGAGTTGGAGTGATGGTAACTGATGGGAGTTGGAGTGATGGTATCTGAGGAGAGTTGGAGTGATGGTATCTGAGGGGAGTTGGAGTGATGGTGTCTGAGGGGAGTTGGAGTGATGGTGTCTGAGGGGAGTTGGAGTGATGGTAACTGATGGGAGTTGGAGTGATGATATCTGAGGAGAGTTGGAGTGATGGTATCTGAGGGGAGTTGGAGTGATGGTATCTGAGGGGATTTGGAGTGATGGTATCTGAGGGGAGTTGGAGTGATGGTGTCTGAGGGGAGTTGGGGTGATGGTATCTGAGGGTAATTGATGAGTGATGATATCTGAGGGCAGTTGGAGCGATGGTGTCTGAGGGGAGTTGGAGTGATGGTATCTGAGGGGAGTTGGAGTGATGGTATCTGAGGAGAGTTGGAGTGATGGTATCTGAGGGGAGTTGGAGTGATGATATCTGAGGAGAGTTGATGGTATCTAAGGGGATTTGGTGTGATGGTATCTGAGGGGAGTTGGAGTGATGGTATCTGAGGGGAGTTGGAGTGATGGTATCTGAGGGGATTTGGAGTGATGGTATCTGAGGGGAGTTGGAGTGATGGTAACTGATGGGAGTTGGAGTGATGATATCTGAGGAGAGTTGGAGTGATGGCATCTGAGGGGCGTTGGAGTGATGGTATCTGAGGGGATTTGGAGTGATGGTATCTGAGGGGAGTTGGAGCGATGGTGTCTGAGGGGAGTTGGGGTGATGGTATCTGAGGGTAATTGATGAGTGATGATATCTGAGGGCAGTTGGAGCGATGGTGTCTGAGGGGAGTTGGAGTGATGGTATCTGAGGGGAGTTGGAGTGATGATATCTGTGGAGAGTTAGAGTGATGGTATCTGAGGGGATTTGGAGTGATGGTATCTGAGGGGATTTGGAGTGATGGTATCTGAGGGGAGTTGGAGTGATGGTATCTGAGGGGAGTTGGAGTGATGGTATCTGAGGGTAATTGATGAGTGAAAATATCTGAGGGCAGTTGGAGTGATGGTGTCTGAGGGGAGTTGGAGTGATGGTATCTGAGGAGAGTTGGAGTGATGGTATCTGAGGGGAGTTGGAGTGATGGTGTCTGAGGGGAGTTGGAGTGATGGTATCTGAGGGGATTTGGAGTGATGGTATCTGAGGGGAGTTGGAGTGATGGTAACTGATGGGAGTTGGAGTGATGATATCTGAGGAGAGTTGGAGTGATGGCATCTGAGGGGCGTTGGAGTGATGGTATCTGAGGGGATTTGGAGTGATGGTATCTGAGGGGAGTTGGAGCGATGGTGTCTGAGGGGAGTTGGAGTGATGGTATCTGAGGGTAATTGATGAGTGATAATATCTGAGGGCAGTTGGAGCGATGGTGTCTGAGGGGAGTTGGAGTGATGGTATCTGAGGGGAGTTGGAGTGATGGTATCTGAGGAGAGTTGGAGTGATGGTATCTGAGGGGAGTTGGAGTGATGATATCTGAGGAGAGTTGATGGTATCTGAGGGGCGTTGGAGTGATGGTATCTGAGGGGATTTGGAGTGATGGTATCTGAGGGGAGTTGGAGTGATGGTATCTGAGGGGATTTGGAGTGATGGTATCTGAGGGAGGTTGGAGTGATGGTATCTGAGGGTATTTGGAGTGATGGTATCTGAAGGGAGTTGGAGCGCTGGTGTCTGAGGGGAGTTGGGGTGATGGTATCTGAGGGTAATTGATGAGTGATGATATCTGAGGGCAGTTGGAGCGATGGTGTCTGAGGGGAGTTGGAGTGATGGTATCTGAGGGGAGTTGGAGTGATGGTATCTGAGGGGAGTTGGAGTGATGGTATCTGAGGGGAGTTGGAGTGATGGTATCTGAGGGGAGTTGGAGTGATGGTATCTGAGGAGAGCTGATGAGTGATGGAGTCTGAAGTCAGTTGGTGTGATGGTAACTGAGGGGAGTTGGATTGATGGTGACTGAGAGGAGTCAAAGTGATGATATCTGAGGAGAGTTGAATTGATGGTAACTGAGGGTAGATGGAGTGACGGTAACTGAGGGTAATTGGATTGATGGTATCTGAGGGGAGCTGGAGTGATGGTATCTGAGGGGATTTGGAGTGATGGTGTCTGAGGGGAGTTGGAGTGATGGTAACTATGGTTAGTTTGAGTGTTGATATCTGAGGGGAGTTGAATTGATGGTAACTGAGGGTAGATGGAGTGACGGTAACTGAGGGTAATTGGAGTGATGGTATCTGAGGGGAGCTGGAGTGATGGTATCTGAGGGGATTTGGAGTGATGGTATCTGAGGGGAGTTGGAGTGATGGTCTCTGAGGGGAGGGAGTGATGGTAACTGATGAGAGTTGGAGTGATGTTATCTGAGGGGAGTTGGAGTGATGATATCTGAGGAGAGATGATGGTATCTGAGGGGAGTTGGAGTGATGGTATCTGAGGGGATTTGGAGTGATGGTATCTGAGGGGAGTTGGAGTGATGCTATCTGAGGGGATTTGGAGTGATGGTATCTGAGGGGAGTTGGAGTGATGGTATCTGAGGGGATTTGGAGTGATGGTATCTGAGGGGAGTTGGAGCGCTGGTGTCTGAGGGGAGTTGGAGTGATGGTAACTGATGGGAGTTGGAGTGATGATATCTGTGGAGAGTTGGAGTGATGGTATCTGAGGGGAGTTGGAGTGATGGTAACTGATGGGAGTTGGAGTGATGGTATCTGAGGAGAGTTGGAGTGATGGTATCTGAGGGGAGTTGGAGTGATGGTGTCTGAGGGGAGTTGGAGTAATGGTGTCTGAGCGGAGTTGGAGTGATGGTAACTGATGGGAGTTGGAGTGATGATATCTGAGGAGAGTTGGAGTGATGGTATCTGAGGGGCGTTGGAGTGATGGTATCTGAGGGGATTTGGAGTGATGGTATCTGAGGGGAGTTGGAGCAATGGTGTCTAGGGGAGTTGGGGTGATGGTATCTGAGGGTAATTGATGAGTGATGATATCTGTGGGCAGTTGGAGCGATGGTGTCTGAGGGGAGTTGGAGTGATGCTATCTGAGGGGAGTTGGAGTGATGGTATCTGAGGAGAGTTGGAGTGATGGTATCTGAGGGGAGTTGGAGTGATGATATCTGAGGAGAGTTGATGGTATCTAAGGGGATTTGGTGTGATGGTATCTGAGGGGAGTTGGAGTGATGGTATCTGAGGGGATTTGGAGTGATGGTATCTGAGGGGATTTGGAGTGATGGTATCTGAGGAGAGTTGGAGTGATGGTATCTGAGGGGAGTTGGAGTGATGGTGTCTGAGGGGAGTTGGAGTGATGGTATCCGAGGGGATTTGGAGTGATGGTATCTGAGGGGAGTTGGAGTGATGGTAACTGATGGGAGTTGGAGTGATGATATCTGAGGAGAGTTGGAGTGATGGCATCTGAGGGGCGTTGGAGTGATGGTATCTGAGGGGATTTGGAGTGATGGTATCTGAGGGGAGTTGGAGCGATGGTGTCTAGGGGAGTTGGGGTGATGGTATCTGAGGGTAATTGATGAGTGATGATATCTGAGGGCAGTTGGAGCGATGGTGTCTGAGGGGAGTTGGAGTGATGGTATCTGAGGGGAGTTGGAGTGATGGTATCTGAGGAGAGTTGGAGTGATGGTATCTGAGGGGAGTTGGAGTGATGGTATCTGAGGGGATTTGGAGTGATGGTATCTGAGGGGAGTTGGAGTGATGGTATCTGAGGGGAGTTGGAGTGATGGTATCTGAGGAGAGTTGGAGTGATGTTATCTGAGGGGAGTTGGAGTGATGGTGTCTGAGGGGAGTTGGAGTGATGGTATCTGAGGGGAGTTGGAGTGATGGTATCTGAGGGGATTTGGAGTGATGGTATCTGAGGGGAGTTGGAGTGATGGTATCTGAGGGGATTTGGAGTGATGGTATCTGAGGGGAGTTGGAGTGCTGGTATCTGAGGGGATTTGGAGTGATGGTATCTGAGGGGAGTTGGAGCGCTGGTGTCTGAGGGGAGTTGGAGTGATGGTAACTGATGGGAGTTGGAGTGATGATATCTGTGGAGAGTTGGAGTGATGGTATCTGAGGGGAGTTGGAGTGATGGTAACTGATGGGAGTTGGAGTGATGGTATCTGAGGAGAGTTGGAGTGATGGTATCTGAGGGGAGTTGGAGTGATGGTGTCTGAGGGGAGTTGGAGTAATGGTGTCTGAGCGGAGTTGGAGTGATGGTAACTGATGGGAGTTGGAGTGATGATATCTGAGGAGAGTTGGAGTGATGGTATCTGAGGGGCGTTGGAGTGATGGTATCTGAGGGGATTTGGAGTGATGGTATCTGAGGGGAGTTGGAGCAATGGTGTCTAGGGGAGTTGGGGTGATGGTATCTGAGGGTAATTGATGAGTGATGATATCTGAGGGCAGTTGGAGCGATGGTGTCTGAGCGGAGTTGGAGTGATGGTATCTGAGGGGAGTTGGAGTGATGGTATCTGAGGAGAGTTGGAGTGATGGTCTGTGAGGGGAGTTGGAGTGATGATATCTGAGGAGAGTTGATGGTATCTAAGGGGATTTGGTGTGATGGTATCTGAGGGGAGTTGGAGTGATGGTATCTGAGGGGATTTGGAGTGATGGTATCTGAGGGGATTTGGAGTGATGGTATCTGAGGAGAGTTGGAGTGATGGTATCTGAGGGGAGTTGGAGTGATGGTGTCTGAGGGGAGTTGGAGTGATGGTATCCGAGGGGATTTGGAGTGATGGTATCTGAGGGGAGTTGGAGTGATGGTAACTGATGGGAGTTGGAGTGATGATATCTGAGGAGAGTTGGAGTGATGGCATCTGAGGGGCGTTGGAGTGATGGTATCTGAGGGGATTTGGAGTGATGGTATCTGAGGGGAGTTGGAGCGATGGTGTCTAGGGGAGTTGGGGAGATGGTATCTGAGGGTAATTGATGAGTGATGATATCTGAGGGCAGTTGGAGCGATGGTGTCTGAGGGGAGTTGGAGTGATGGTATCTGAGGGGAGTTGGAGTGATGATATCTGTGGAGAGTTAGAGTGATGGTATCTGAGGGGATTTGGAGTGATGGTATCTGAGGGGATTTGGAGTGATGGTATCTGAGGGGAGTTGGAGCGATGGTGTCTGAGGGGAGTTGGGGTGATGGTATCTGAGGGTAATTGATGAGTGATAATATCTGAGGGCAGTTCGAGTGATGGTGTCTGAGGGGAGTTGGAGTGATGGTATCTGAGGAGAGTTGGAGTGATGGTATCTGAGGGGAGTTGGAGTGATGGTATCTGAGGGGAGTTGGAGTGATGGTAACTGATGGGAGTTGGAGTGATGATATCTGAGGAGAGTTGGAGTGATGGCATCTGAGGGGCGTTGGAGTGATGGTATCTGAGGGGATTTGGAGTGATGGTATCTGAGGGGAGTTGGAGCGATGGTGTCTAGGGGAGTTGGGGTGATGGTATCTGAGGGTAATTGATGAGTGATGATATCTGAGGGCAGTTGGAGCGATGGTGTCTGAGGGGAGTTGGAGTGATGGTATCTGAGGGGAGTTGGAGTGATGGTATCTGAGGAGAGTTGGAGTGATGGTATCTGAGGGGAGTTGGAGTGATGATATCTGAGGAGAGTTGATGGTATCTGAGGGGCGTTGGAGTGATGGTATCTGAGGGGATTTGGAGTGATGGTATCTGAGGGGAGTTGGAGTGATGGTATCTGAGGGGATTTGGAGTGATGGTATCTGAGGGAGGTTGGAGTGATGGTATCTGAGGGTATTTGGAGTGATGGTATCTGAAGGGAGTTGGAGCGCTGGTGTCTGAGGGGAGTTGGGGTGATGGTATCTGAGGGTAATTGATGAGTGATGATATCTGAGGGCAGTTGGAGCGATGGTGTCTGAGGGGAGTTGGAGTGATGGTATCTGAGGGGATTTGGAGTGATGGTATCTGAGGGGAGTTGGAGTGATGGTATCTGAGGGAATCTGGAGTGATGGTATCTGAGGGGAGTTGGAGTGATGGTATCTGAGGAGAGCTGATGAGTGATGGAGTCTGAAGTCAGTTGGTGTGATGGTAACTGAGGGGAGTTGGATTGATGGTGACTGAGAGGAGTCAAAGTGATGATATCTGAGGAGAGTTGGAGTGATGGTATCTGAGGGGAGTTGGAGTGATGGTATCTGAGGGGATTTGGAGTGATGGTATCTGAGGGGAGTTGGAGCGATGGTGTCTGATGGGAGTTGGAGTGATGGTACCTGAGGGGAGTTGGAGTGATGGTGTCTGAGGGGAGTTGGAGTGATGGTATCTGAGGGGATTTGGAGTGATGGTATCTGAGGGGAGTTGGAGTGATGGTCTCTGAGGGGAGGGAGTGATGGTAACTGATGAGAGTTGGAGTGATGATATCTGAGGGGAGTTGGAGTGATGATATCTGAGGAGAGATGATGGTATCTGAGGGGAGTTGGAGTGATGGTATCTGAGGGGATTTGGAGTGATGGTATCTGAGGGGAGTTGGAGTGATGCTATCTGAGGGGATTTGGAGTGATGGTATCTGAGGGGAGTTGGAGTGATGGTATCTGAGGGGATTTGGAGTGATGGTATCTGAGGGGAGTTGGAGCGCTGGTGTCTGAGGGGAGTTGGGGTGATGGTATCTGAGGGTAATTGATGAGTGATGATATCTGAAGGCAGTTGGAGCGATGGTGTCTGAGGGGAGTTGGAGTGATGGTGTCTGAGGGGATTTGGAGTGATGATATCTGAGGAGAGTTGATAGTATCTGAGGGGAGTTGGAGTGATGGTATCTGAGGGGATTTGGAGTGATGGTATCTGAGGGGAGTTGGAGTGATTGTATCTGAGGGGATTTGGAGTGATGGTATCTGAGGGGAGTTGGAGTGATGGTATCTGAGGGGATTTGGAGTGATGGTATCTGAGGAGAGCTGATCAGTGATGGAGGGCAGTTGGTGTGATGGTAACTGAAGGGAGTTGGATTGATGGTGACTGAGAGGAGTCAAAGTGATGATATCTGAGGAGAGTTGGAGTGATGGTATCTGACGGGAGTTGGAGCGATGATATCTGAGGAGAGCTAAAGTTTGATTGTACATGAAGGGAGTTGGAGTGATGTAACCTGAGGGGAGTTGTAGTGTTGTTATCTGAGGAGAGTTCATGAGTGATTGTCTCTTAGGGAAGTTCATGAGTGATCGTCCCTTGGGGAGCTCACGAGTGATGGTGTCTGAGGGGATTTGGAGTGATGGTATCTGAGGGGAGTTGGAGCGCTGGTGTCTGAGGGGAGTTGGGGTGATGGTATCTGAGGGTAATTGATGAGTGATGATATCTGAGGGCAGTTGGAGCGATGGTGTCTGAGGGGAGTTGGAGTGATGGTATCTGAGGGGATTTGGAGTGATGATATCTGAGGAGAGTTGATGGTATCTGAGGGGAGTTGGAGTGATGGTATCTGAGGGGAGCTGGAGTGATGGTATCTGAGGGTATTTGGAGTGATGGTATCTGAGGGGAGTTGGAGTGATGGTGTCTGAGGGGAGTTGGAGTGATGGTATCTGAGGGGATTTGGAGTGATGGTATCTGAGGGGAGTTGAAGTGATAGTGTCTGAGGGGAGTTGGAGTGATGGTAACTGATGGGAGTTGGAGTGATGATATCTGTGGAGAGTTGGAGTGATGGTATCTGAGGGGAGTTGGAGTGATGGTATCTGAGGAGAGTTGGAGTGATGGTATCTGAGGGGAGTTGGAGTGATGCTATCTGAGGGGAGTTGGAGTGATGGTATCTGAGGGGAGTTGGAGTGATGGTATCTGAGGGGATTTGGAGTGATGGTATCTGAGGGGAGTTGGAGTGATGGTATCTGAGGAGAGTTGGAGTGATGGTATCTGAGGGGAGTTGGAGTGATGATATCTGTGGAGAGTTGGAGTGATGGTATCTGAGGGGAGTTGGAGTGATGGTAACTGATGGGAGTTGGAGTGATGGTATCTGAGGAGAGTTGGAGTGATGGTATCTGAGGGGAGTTGGAGTGATGGTATCTGAGGGGAGTTGGAGTAATGGTGTCTGAGGGGAGTTGGAGTGATGGTAACTGATGGGAGTTGGAGTGATGATATCTGAGGAGAGTTGGAGTGATGGTATCTGAGGGGCGTTGGAGTGATGGTATCTGAGGGGATTTGGAGTGATGGTATCTGAGGGGAGTTGGAGCAATGGTGTCTAGGGGAGTTGGGGTGATGGTATCTGAGGGTAATTGATGAGTGATGATATCTGAGGGCAGTTGGAGCGATGGTGTCTGAGCGGAGTTGGAGTGATGGTATCTGAGGGGAGTTGGAGTGATGGTATCTGAGGAGAGTTGGAGTGATGGTATCTGAGGGGAGTTGGAGTGATGATATCTGAGGAGAGTTGATGGTATCTAAGGGGATTTGGTGTGATGGTATCTGAGGGGAGTTGGAGTGATGGTATCTGAGGGGAGTTGGAGTGATGGTATCCGAGGGGATTTGGAGTGATGGTATCTGAGGGGAGTTGGAGTGATGGTAACTGATGGGAGTTGGAGTGATGATATCTGAGGAGAGTTGGAGTGATGGCATCTGAGGGGCGTTGGAGTGATGGTATCTGAGGGGATTTGGAGTGATGGTATCTGAGGGGAGTTGGAGCGATGGTGTCTAGGGGAGTTGGGGTGATGGTATCTGAGGGTAATTGATGAGTGATGATATCTGAGGGCAGTTGGAGCGATGGTGTCTGAGGGGAGTTGGAGTGATGGTATCTGAGGGGAGTTGGAGTGATGATATCTGTGGAGAGTTAGAGTGATGGTATCTGAGGGGATTTGGAGTGATGGTATCTGAGGGGATTTGGAGTGATGGTATCTGAGGGGAGTTGGAGCGATGGTGTCTGAGGGGAGTTGGGGTGATGGTATCTGAGGGTAATTGATGAGTGAAAATATCTGAGGGCAGTTCGAGTGATGGTGTCTGAGGGGAGTTGGAGTGATGGTATCTGAGGAGAGTTGGAGTGATGGTATCTGAGGGGAGTTGGAGTGATGGTGTCTGAGGGGAGTTGGAGTGATGGTGTCCGAGGGGATTTGGAGTGATGGTATCTGAGGGGAGTTGGAGTGATGGTAACTGATGGGAGTTGGAGTGATGATATCTGAGGAGAGTTGGAGTGATGGCATCTGAGGGGCGTTGGAGTGATGGTATCTGAGGGGATTTGGAGTGATGGTATCTGAGGGGAGTTGGAGCGATGGTGTCTAGGGGAGTTGGGGTGATGGTATCTGAGGGTAATTGATGAGTGATAATATCTGAGGGCAGTTGGAGCGATGGTGTCTGAGGGGAGTTGGAGTGATGGTATCTGAGGGGAGTTGGAGTGATGGTATCTGAGGAGAGTTGGAGTGATGGTATCTGAGGGGAGTTGGAGTGATGATATCTGAGGAGAGTTGATGGTATCTGAGGGGCGTTGGAGTGATGGTATCTGAGGGGATTTGGAGTGATGGTATCTGAGGGGAGTTGGAGTGATGGTATCTGAGGGGATTTGGAGTGATGGTATCTGAGGGAGGTTGGAGTGATGGTATCTGAGGGTATTTGGAGTGATGGTATCTGAAGGGAGTTGGAGCGCTGGTGTCTGAGGGGAGTTGGGGTGATGGTATCTGAGGGTAATTGATGAGTGATGATATCTGAGGGCAGTTGGAGCGATGGTGTCTGAGGGGAGTTGGAGTGATGGTATCTGAGGGGATTTGGAGTGATGGTATCTGAGGGGAGTTGGAGTGATGGTATCTGAGGGAATCTGGAGTGATGGTATCTGAGGGGAGTTGGAGTGATGGTATCTGAGGAGAGCTGATGAGTGATGGAGTCTGAAGTCAGTTGGTGTGATGGTAACTGAGGGGAGTTGGATTGATGGTGACTGAGAGGAGTCAAAGTGATGATATCTGAGGAGAGTTGAATTGATGGTAACTGAGGGTAGATGGAGTGACGGTAACTGAGGGTAATTGGATTGATGGTATCTGAGGGGAGCTGGAGTGATGGTATCTGAGGGGATTTGGAGTGATGGTGTCTGAGGGGAGTTGGAGTGATGGTAACTATGGTTAGTTTGAGTGTTGATATCTGAGGGGAGTTGAATTGATGGTAACTGAGGGTAGATGGAGTGACGGTAACTGAGGGTAATTGGAGTGATGGTATCTGAGGGGAGCTGGAGTGATGGTATCTGAGGGGATTTGGAGTGATGGTATCTGAGGGGAGTTGGAGTGATGGTCTCTGAAGGGAGGGAGTGATGGTAACTGATGAGAGTTGGAGTGATGATATCTGAGGGGAGTTGGAGTGATGATATCTGAGGAGAGATGATGGTATCTGAGGGGAGTTGGAGTGATGGTATCTGAGGGGATTTGGAGTGATGGTATCTGAGGGGAGTTGGAGTGATGCTATCTGAGGGGATTTGGAGTGATGGTATCTGAGGGGAGTTGGAGTGTTGGTATCTGAGGGGATTTGGAGTGATGGTATCTGAGGGGAGTTGGAGCGCTGGTGTCTGAGGGGAGTTGGAGTGATGGTAACTGATGGGAGTTGGAGTGATGATATCTGTGGAGAGTTGGAGTGATGGTATCTGAGGGGAGTTGGAGTGATGGTAACTGATGGGAGTTGGAGTGATGGTATCTGAGGGGAGTTGGAGTGATGGTATCTGAGGGGAGTTGGAGTGATGGTGTCTGAGGGGAGTTGGAGTAATGGTGTCTGAGCGGAGTTGGAGTGATGGTAACTGATGGGAGTTGGAGTGATGATATCTGAGGAGAGTTGGAGTGATGGTATCTGAGGGGCGTTGGAGTGATGGTATCTGAGGGGATTTGGAGTGATGGTATCTGAGGGGAGTTGGAGCAATGGTGTCTAGGGGAGTTGGGGTGATGGTATCTGAGGGTAATTGATGAGTGATGATATCTGAGGGCAGTTGGAGCGATGGTGTCTGAGCGGAGTTGGAGTGATGGTATCTGAGGGGAGTTGGAGTGATGGTATCTGAGGAGAGTTGGAGTGATGGTATCTGAGGGGAGTTGGAGTGATGATATCTGAGGAGAGTTGATGGTATCTAAGGGGATTTGGTGTGATGGTATCTGAGGGGAGTTGGAGTGATGGTATCTGAGGGGATTTGGAGTGATGGTATCTGAGGGGATTTGGAGTGATGGTATCTGAGGAGAGTTGGAGTGATGGTATCTGAGGGGAGTTGGAGTGATGGTGTCTGAGGGGAGTTGGAGTGATGGTATCCGAGGGGATTTGGAGTGATGGTATCTGAGGGGAGTTGGAGTGATGGTAACTGATGGGAGTTGGAGTGATGATATCTGAGGAGAGTTGGAGTGATGGCATCTGAGGGGCGTTGGAGTGATGGTATCTGAGGGGATTTGGAGTGATGGTATCTGAGGGGAGTTGGAGCGATGGTGTCTAGGGGAGTTGGGGTGATGGTATCTGAGGGTAATTGACGAGTGAAAATATCTGAGGGCAGTTCGAGTGATGGTGTCTGAGGGGAGTTGGAGTGATGGTATCTGAGGAGAGTTGGAGTGATGGTATCTGAGGGGAGTTGGAGTGATGGTGTCTGAGGGGAGTTGGAGTGATGGTATCCGAGGGGATTTGGAGTGATGGTATCTGAGGGGAGTTGGAGTGATGGTCTCTGAAGGGAGGGAGTGATGGTAACTGATGAGAGTTGGAGTGATGGTATCTGAGGGGAGTTGGAGTGATGATATCTGAGGGGAGTTGGAGTGATGGTATCTGAGGGGAGTTGGAGTGATGGTATCTGAGGGGATTTGGAGTGATGGTATCTGAGGGGAGTTGGAGTGATGGTATCTGAGGGGATTTGGAGTGATGGTATCTGAGGGGAGTTGGAGTGATGGTATCTGAGGGGATTTGGAGTGATGGTATCTGAGGGGAGTTGGAGCGCTGGTGTCTGAGGGGAGTTGGAGTGATGGTAACTGATGGGAGTTGGAGTGATGATATCTGTGGAGAGTTGGAGTGATGGTATCTGAGGGGAGTTGGAGTGATGGTATCTGAGGGGAGTTGGAGTGATGGTATCTGAGGAGAGTTGGAGTGATGGTATCTGAGGGGAGTTGGAGTGATGGTATCTGAGGGGAGTTGGAGTGATGGTATCTGAGGGGAGTTGGAGTGATGGTATCTGAGGGGAGTTGGAGTGATGATATCTGTGGAGAGTTAGAGTGATGGTATCTGAGGGGCGTTGGAGTGATGGTATCTGAGGGGATTTGGAGTGATGGTATCTGAGGGGAGTTGGAGTGATGGTGTCTGAGGGGAGTTGGGGTGATGGTATCTGAGGGTAATTGATGAGTGATGATATCTGAGGGCAGTTGGAGCGATGGTGTCTGAGGGGAGTTGGAGTGATGGTATCTGAGGGGAGTTGGAGTGATGGTATCTGAGGGGATTTGGAGTGATGGTATCTGAGGGGAGTTGGAGTGATGATATCTGAGGGGAGTTGGAGTGATGGTATCTGAGGGGAGTTGGAGTGATGGTATCTGAGGGGAGTTGGAGTGATGGTATCTGAGGGGATTTGGAGTGATGGTATCTGAGGGGAGTTGGAGTGATGGTATCTGAGGGGAGTTGGAGTGATGGTATCTGAGGGGAGTTGGAGTGATGGTATCTGAGGGGAGTTGGAGTGATGGTATCTGAGGGGATTTGGAGTGATGGTATCTGAGGGGAGTTGGAGTGATGGTAACTGATGGGAGTTGGAGTGATGATATCTGAGGAGAGTTGGAGTGATGGTATCTGAGGGGAGTTGGAGTGATGGTATCTGAGGGGATTTGGAGTGATGGTATCTGAGGGGAGTTGGAGTGATGGTGTCTGAGGGGAGTTGGGGTGATGGTATCTGAGGGTAATTGATGAGTGATGGTATCTGAGGGGAGTTGGAGTGATGGTGTCTGAGGGGAGTTGGAGTGATGGTATCTGAGGGGAGTTGGAGTGATGGTATCTGAGGAGAGTTGGAGTGATGGTATCTGAGGGGAGTTGGAGTGATGGTATCTGAGGGGATTTGGAGTGATGGTATCTGAGGGGAGTTGGAGTGATGGTGTCTGAGGGGAGTTGGGGTGATGGTATCTGAGGGTAATTGATGAGTGATGATATCTGAGGGCAGTTGGAGCGATGGTGTCTGAGGGGAGTTGGAGTGATGGTATCTGAGGGGATTTGGAGTGATGGTATCTGAGGAGAGTTGGAGTGATGGTATCTGAGGGGAGTTGGAGTGATGGTATCTGAGGGGATTTGGAGTGATGGTATCTGAGGGGAGTTGGAGTGATGGTATCTGAGGGGATTTGGAGTGATGGTATCTGAGGGGAGTTGGAGTGATGGTATCTGAGGGGATTTGGAGTGATGGTATTTGAGGAGAGCTGATGAGTGATGGAGTCTGAGGGCAGTTGGTGTGATGGTAACTGAAGGGAGTTGGATTGATGGTGACTGAGAGGAGTCAAAGTGATGATATCTGAGGAGAGTTGGAGTGATGGTATCTGACGGGAGTTGGAGCGATGATATCTGAGGAGAGCTAAAGTTTGATTGTACATGAAGGGATTTGGAGTGATGTAACCTGAGGGGAGTTGTAGTGTTGTTATCTGAGGAGAGTTCAAGAGTGATTGTCTCTTAGGGAAGTTCATGAGTGATCGTCCCTTGGGGAGCTCACGAGTGATGGTGTCTGAGGGGATTTGGAGTGATGGTATCTGAGGGGAGTTGGAGCGCTGGTGTCTGAGGGGAGTTGGGGTGATGGTATCTGAGGGTAATTGATGAGTGATGATATCTGAGGGCAGTTGGAGCGATGGTGTCTGAGGGGAGTTGGAGTGATGGTATCTGAGGGGATTTGGAGTGATGATATCTGAGGGGAGTTGGAGTGATGGTATCTGAGGGGAGTTGGAGTGATGGTATCTGAGGGGAGCTGGAGTGATGGTATCTGAGGGTATTTGGAGTGATGGTATCTGAGGGGAGTTGGAGTGATGGTGTCTGAGGGGAGTTGGAGTGATGGTATCTGAGGGGATTTGGAGTGATGGTATCTGAGGGGAGTTGGAGTGATAGTGTCTGAGGGGAGTTGGAGTGATGGTAACTGATGGGAGTTGGAGTGATGATATCTGTGGAGAGTTGGAGTGATGGTATCTGAGGGGAGTTGGAGTGATGGTATCTGAGGGGAGTTGGAGTGATGGTATCTGAGGGGAGTTGGAGTGATGGTGAGTGAGGGGAGTTGGGGTGATGGTATCTGAGGGTAATTGATGAGTGATGATATCTGAGGGCAGTTGGAGTGATGGTGTCTGAGGGGAGTTGGAGTGATGGTATCTGAGGAGAGTTGGAGTGATGGTATCTGAGGGGAGTTGGAGTGATGATATCTGAGGAGAGCTGATGGTATCTGAGGGGAGTTGGAGTGATGGTATCTGAGGGGATTTGGAGTGATGGTATCTGAGGGGATTTGGAGTGATGGTATCTGAGGGGAGTTGGAGTGATTGTATCTGAGGAGAGTTGGAGTGATGGTATCTGAGGGGAGTTGGAGTGATGGTATCTGAGGGGATTTGCAGTGATGGTATCTGAGGGCAGTTGGAGCGATGGTGTCTGAGGGGATTTGGAGTGATGGTATCTGAGGGGAGTTGGAGTGATGGTATCTGAGGGAATTTGGAGTGATGGTATCTGAGGAGAGCTGATGAGTGATGGAGTCTGAGGGCAGTTGGTGTGATGGTAACTGAGGGGAGTTGGATTGATGGTGACTGAGAGGAGTCAAAGTGATGATATCCGAGGAGAGTTGGAGTGATGGTATCTGACGGGAGTTGGAGCGATGATATCTGAGGAGAGCTAAAGTTTGATTGTACATGAAGGGAGTTGGAGTGATGTAACCTGAGGGGAGTTGTAGTGTTGTTATATGAGGAGAGTTCATGAGTGATTGTCTCTTAGAGAAGTTCATGAGTGATCGTCCCTTGGGGAGCTCACGAGTGATGGTGTCTGAGGGGAGTTGGAGTTATGGTGTCTGAGGGGAGTTGGAGTGATGGTAACTGATGGGAGTTGGAGTGATGATATCTGAGGAGAGTTGGAGTGATGGTATCTGAGGGGAGTTGGAGTGATGGTAACTGTGGTTAGTTTGAGTGTTGATATCTGAGGGGAGTTGAATTGATGGTAACTGAGGGTAGATGGAGTGACGGTAACTGAGGGTAATTGGATTGATGGTATCAGAGGGGAGCTGGAGTGATGGTATCTGAGGGGATTTGGAGTGATGGTGTCTGAGGGGAGTTGGAGTGATGGTAACTATGGTTAGTTTGAGTGTTGATATCTGAGGGGAGTTGAATTGATGGTAACTGAGGGTAGATGGAGTGACGGTAACTGAGGGTAATTGGAGTGATGGTATCTGAGGGGAGCTGGAGTGATGGTATCTGAGGGGATTTGGAGTGATGGTATCTGAGGGGAGTTGGAGTGATGGTATCTGAGGGGATTTGGAGTGATGGTATCTGTGGGCAGTTGGTGTGAATGTCTCTTTGGGGAGCTGATGATTGATGGTATTTGAAAGGTGTTGAGTGATGATATCTGAGGAGAGTTGGAGTGCTGGTGTCTGAGTGTAGTTTGCGTGTTGAAGTCTGAGGGGATTTGGAGCAATGGAACATCACATAATTGGAATCACAAAGAAAGAATGGCAGCACCTCTTCTTTTTTAGAAGTTTTCATAGATTCAGCAGGTCACTAAAACTTTGACAAACTTCTGTAGATGCTCTGTGGAGAGTATCCTATCTGATTGCATCACAGCCTGGTATGAAAACAGCAATGCTCAAGAAATGAAATCTTACAGAATGTATGATACAGCCCACTCCATCACAGCCAAAACCCTCCACACCATTAAGTACCACAAGAAAACAACATTCATGTTCCAAGACCACCAACATCCAGGTCATGCCTTCTTCTTGCTACTACCATCGGGCAGGAAGTACCACTGGGCCTCAGGTACCACACCACCAGCTTCAGGAAAAGCTATTACCCTACAACCATCAGGCTCCTGAACTGGTGTGAATAATTTCACAAACAAGAGAAAATCTGCAGATGCTGGAAATCCAAGCAACACACACAAAATGCTAGAGGAACTCAGCAGGGCAAGCAGCATCTATGGAACAGAGTAAACAGTCGATGTTTTGGGCTGAAACCCTTCGGCAGGACTGAAGAAAAATAGCTGGAGCAGATTTAAAAGGTGGGGGGATCTATGAGAGAACCACCAGGCGATTGGTGAAACTTGGAGGGGGAGGGATGAAGTAAAGAGCTGGTGAGAGACAGAAAAAAGGATGGGAAATGGAGGGGGGCGGTGAGGGAGGTATTACCAGAAGTTTGAGAAATCGATGTTCTTGCCATCAGGTTAGAGGCTCCCAAACGGAATATAAAATGTTGTTCCTTCAACCTAAGTGAGGCCTCATCACAACAGTGGAGGAGGCCATGGACTGACATATCAGAATGGGAATGGAAAGTGGAATTACAATGGGTGGCCACTGGGAGATCCTGCTTGATCTGACAGATGGAGTGTAGATGCTCAGCGAAGCAGTCTCCCAATCTACCTCGGGTCTCACTGATATACGGGAGGCCACACCGGGAGCACCGAACACAGTAAGTGACCCCAACAGACTCACAGGTGAAGTGTCACCTCATCTGGAAGGACTATTTAGGGTCCTGAATGGTAGTGAGGGAGGAGGTGTAGGGGCAGCTAAAGCACTTGTTCCACTTCCAAGGATAAGTGCCAGGAGGGAGTTCAATGGGGAGGGTCAAATGGACAAGAGAGTCGCGTAGGGAGTGATCCCTGTGGAAGGCAGAAAGTGGGGGGAGGGAAAAGCGTGCCTGGTGGTGGGATCCCATTGGAGATGGCAGAAGTTTCATTCCATCACCACAACTCTCAGCTGAATCTATGATTTATAAACCCAATTTCAAGGACACTTTGCAACTAATATTCCCAATAATATTTTAATTTTGCACAATTTGTCTTCCTTTGCACATTGCTCTTGTTAGTCTTTGCCCATGTATACCGTAGTTGTTGTAAAATTCTATTGTATTTCTTTTTCCCCCAAATGCCTACAAGAAAATGAATCTCAGGGTAGTATATAGGAACATATATGTACTTCGATCGTGCCAAAGCTTCAGCACGTACAAAATCATTCCACTTACTCCTCAAGACTCTCCCAGTGCACAGCCCTCTGGTGAAAAATGATATTGTATCGGTTAAATAGGGGCCATGGACAATTCTGATTTGATGGAGACAAACGTGAAAGCACAGAAGAACATCTGGAGGAAATTTCTGAAACGCCTGTTCACTGCTGTCGTTACTGCGTGATCGAGAATCTTCCAGAGGGAAGGCCTCAAAATCCCCGGCTTTGCCTGCTGTTGGCGACCGAGATTGAGGTCGAATTGCTCAGATAGAGATGGTGCTCGGTACTCGTGTCGGAGAGCTGATCGGAGGCTCGAAGTTTTTGGACGACTCGGAGTTGGACTGTGGTCGGGCATGGCAGGGAGAGTTTTTCTTCCTTCTCCCGTCTGCGTGAGATGTGGGACATTTGAGAGACTTATAACGTTTTACTGTGCTCATGGACTGTTCTTCATCAAGTTATGTTATTGCTGCACTGTTGTAACTATATGTTATAATTGTGTGGTTTTGTTAGTTTTTTCAGTCTTGGTCTGTCCTGTGTTTGTGATATCACATCAGAGGAAATGCTGTATCATTTCTTAATGCATGCATTACTAAATGACAATAAAAGAGGACTTCGTGTCTTCATAACCTAAAAATGGCTGCTCCAAGATGGCTGCTTCACTTACAGCCTGCTTTCCTTTTGTAGCTGCAGGAAGCAACTGAACCAATAGGCTCTTAACTGAAAAGCAGCTTTCAAGAAACACTTAGCATGAAACCCTTTGCAGCATTGGAGTCCGGCATATCACCAGCCTAGTGACCGAGGTGACACAACAACAACCCAATGCCTGTGCTCTACTTATCTCAAGCAATTGCAAGTTTGGAATCAGGCTATCAGTGGATATGCATGGATTGTTAAAGCAGCATGGATGAGCATTGATTCGAGGTGACATTCATTCAAGTAGCAGCTTTGAAGTCATCGATCTTAAAATACAGTAACGAGACAGCCGGTCAATCTCTCAGCATATGATATGCCAACATCAGTGACAGAGCTTAGATAGATAGATAGATAGATAGATATATTTTATTGATCCTGAGGGAAATTGGGTTCGTTACAGCTGCACCAACCAAGAATAGAGCATAAATATAGCAATACAAAAACAACAATCAATCAAACAACAATATGAAAACTATGCCAGATGGAAATAAGTCCAGGACCAGCCTATTGGCTCAGAGTGTCTGACCCTCCACGGGAGGAGCTGCAAAGTTCGATGGCCACAGGCAGGAACAACCTCCCATGACGCCCAATGTTGTATCTTGGTGGAATATGGCTGAAGTCCAACAGCAAAAAATTCAATATCCGGTCTACAAACACGTTCCTCGATTGTAATATGACCAGGATTGTACCATCCAAAGTTTGATCGGGTATGTCCTCATGCAGCCCCGTTTCAGTAAAACACATAACACTGACTTCCGGAAATGTTCTCAGACTCCTGGCTAGCGCCGTCAACTCATCCATTTTATTACCCACTGAATGGATGCCTTCTTGATAACAGAACTGGTTCACAGTCACCAATCCTAGCTCTAGCATTAACATGGGTTGGAGCTTATTGAAATATTTAGCATTTTCTTCAGCCAGAACTGTTGCTCTGTGGTTTATACACCAGCCATTAAAAATCCACAGAGCCTTGGTTGAACATTGTACTGAAAGGCAGTACTGTCTGCAACACAGCATTCCCTCAGTACAGAGCTGGACACCTTCAGAGATTTAACCCACAGTTTTGTGAATCTGATGAGTCCCCAGATTCAAGGAGGAGAACCTCCATCACTGGAGAATAAAACTGACTGCCAGTAATGCTCAGCAGGTCAAGCAGCATCTGTGGAGAGAGGATCAAAGTTAGTGTTCACTTTCCCCAGATTCCAGAAACTGCTCAATTCTGTGTCCCGAAACACCAAGTTTATTCCAGAGATGCTGCCTGATCTGCTGAGTTCCTCCAGCAATTTCTATGTGTTACTCTGGATTTCCAGCATCTGCAGAATCTCTTGTGTTTATTTTGTTTCATATAGTCCCAGCATTATCTTCCTTTTGCACACCCCCCCCCCACCATTCTCATCCATCTCACTTTACTTGCACCTGTAGGAAGATCGGTTTCCCCACCCTCTCTCAGCCACCTCCACGTGTGCTCATCAGCACCTCACATACAAGCCTATCAACCTGTTACTCCCTCCATAGATACTGCCTAACCAGATGAATCTCCAACATTCTTGATGCTTATTTCACTTGCCGAAGCTTCGTGCCTTTCAATGCACTGAGCCACGGTGACAGCCCATGGATTCTGCTGCTGTTACCACCTCAAAACGAAAGGTTAGATCAGAAGAAGCGAAAGTAAGAAAAGTTGACATGATTTGCACTTGGTTTATGGCTGTGGAAGGAAAGTAATTTAGTTTCAGCCATTTGCAACTGTTCGGAATCCCCTCTCCTATTATGCAGAAAGTGGGGCATAAGCCATTCAGTATCAGGTTAAAATAAAAGGAGAAAACAGTATAACACTTTTTGGAATTGCTTTAATTAGCAAGCAAAATGGCTAAATAAATAAACCCATTGAATAGCATTCCTTTTCCTCCCTGCCCCTGCCAGGCTGCTACCCGTGTATTCAAATGAAGGGATGTCTGGCCAGAGTTTTATTTTCTTCTCCTGTGTTAAATAGCTCTGACATTCCTGTCTTTGTGCTGAGGATGATCTGGACTGAACAGATGTCCCAGTCTTTGTGTTGACAACACAATGGTCACTCTTCTCTTGGTAACAGATCTGCTGCATGCAAAGACTGTGTGCATGCAGCTGGCAGCCTGCTCCTCCAGCTCCCAAACACACTCCCAGCAATCAGCACACTTCAGTTATTCAAATATTTGAAAGTTAGATGTGGCCAAATGGTTCCTTAAATCCTTGCGTTTTTCAATGTCTTGCAAGATTTGTCAACTGCCCATTGCAGCTGAGCTCCAGTTGCTGCTTTGTTTCAGTCAACAGAATTCTTTTTTTGGAATGTTCCAAGAAGGATTTTATCAGCCTCAATGATGTTACTGATCTTTAACTTAAACGAGACTTGGGACTATTACTTCCTATCGGTGGCTCAAAACTTGAAGGCAGACTTGTATCTTGTACCTTCTCAATTTCAAGGCCAATGGGATAGTTTTAGTTCTTCTCACTGGCTTCCCATGGACTCTGACACCAACATGACCACTCACTGCTCTGTACACACCCCTCAATGCTGCAGAATAATGCTAAGACATTAGCCGGAAGTTACTGAAATGGATAAGGCAAGTGGGAGGAAAGATGGAGTTTAATGTCTCAATGTGTTAGACTTTTTGAATGATTGAGCAGGTGAGAAGGATAGAGTGCTTCACCTCTGGTCACCATATAACCAGAAGGATGGCATTAAATTAGAGAAGGTGTAGAAACAATTCACGGGGATATTGCTGGGCCTGAAATATAAGGAGAGGCTAGCTCTGATCCTGGAGTGGAGGGATAAGGGTCATAGATCAGGTGAATGATCACAGTCTTTTCCTTAAGGCAGGGAAGTCTAAAACCACCGGGCACACGTTTGAGGTAAGAGGGGAAAGATTTAATAAAAAACTGAAAGACAATTTTTCACTAATGGAAATATGGAAGATAGAGCATTGAACAGTACAGAACAGGGAAAGACTTTACTTCACAGTGCTTGGGCTGAATATGACATGAATCTTTTCTGCCTCCATCCCTGTATGTTCATAAATCTATTTAACTGTCTCTTCAATGCTATCATATCTGCTTCCAACATCATCCCAGGCAGCCGTGGCAGGCACCCACCACTCTGTGTTAAAATTAAATTTGCCTTGCATGTCTCTTTAAAACCTTCCCCCCTCACCTTAAATACATGTCCTCCAGTGTTTGACATTTTTACCCTGGGGAAAAAAGTTACAGGACAAGCTGCCAGAAGAATGGTTAGAGGTAGGTATAATGAAAATATTTAAAGGACATTTAGACAGGTGCAAGGATAAGAAAGGTTAGAGGAATTCCAGATAACGGGCCTCAACCCAAAACATCAACTGCCCATTTCCTCCCATAGATCTTCCCTGAGCCATTATCCTCCAGCACTTTTTTTTTGCTCCAGATTTAGAGAGACACAGGTAGGCACAGGGCAGCTGGATCAATGGGGCAATTCCCATGCTGTTTAACTCTGTGACTCTAATGTAAAATGCATCCGTGAAGCTAACTGAGTTTGCCATGTGGCAGTTCGGAACAGGTATGAGAGCTGATTAGTAGCATTGAATTTTTCCTCTGAAGGATGAAAAAGGAAAAATCCAACCAATCCTGTTAATCGAAGTTTTGACACTTTAAAGCCTTCCAGATGTTGGCTGCAATAATTTGTTTAAAATAAACTATAAGTAAGTACTGTGGGCTATTTAGTGGTAAACATTTACTCATTTCCCCCAGAGTTCTACTATTGTCATATAAAATATTTATCTGCAAAGTGGCGTCTGGGTGAGATAATGGATTGTTAGATCCCAGTGGCTGAAAACAAAGGTTAGAAAGGACCTTCATTTAAAAGGAACTAGTGGCTGGGCTTGGGCCTGGTGATTTATATGTTTAGTTTTTTACTTGGCTTGGGTATTGTAGAATGGGATATGTAGGTATCATCTTGATTCCAGTGCTTGCTAACACAATCCCTCTAGCTATTGGGTGCATGAAGTGAGCTTTATATACCTTGAAAAAAAATCCATTCACTATCCTGCAAACTCCCTCAAAATGGTTTCCCTGGCAGAAGAGAGTTCTTGGCAATCTGGTTCATTCCATGCTCACAATATGACCAGAGCTTACAATTACAGAAAGATATACAGCAGAGGAGATTCAGCCCATTATGTCTGAAGTTGCGCTTTGAAAGTGATATTCAATGTGTCCACTTACCCTCATCCCCTGTAATCAATAATCCTTTCAGGTTGCTTTTGAGTTTGCATTGCAAGCCATACAAGTTCTGGTTTAATGAGTGGTGGCTGCTGCGGGTGAGATACAAGGAGGACTGGGTGTTTGACTGGTAATTGGGTATTTGATGAAATACTGGAAATTCAATGTAGGAACAGTGATACCAGGAGTAGAGTGTTGCCTTGCGAATGAAGAGAGACAGGTTCAGTGCTGATGTCTTTGTGGAGCTTGCACGTTCTCTCCCAGCAACACACTGGAGGAACTCAGCAGGTTGGGCAGCATCTGTGATCCGTGTTCTCTCCCAGGTGCTCCAGTTTGTTCCCACATCTCAAATCTGTGAAGAACAGTAGTTTAATTGGCCAATGTAATTTGCACCTAATGTGTAGGTGAGTGGTAGAATGTGGGATAATAACATGTAATTAGAGCAGGGATTGTAAGTGTATGTCTGACAGCGAGATGACAGGTCTACAGTATAAACCTGAAATAAAACCTAGCGGTGGTTGAAACAGTCTGCATATGGCAGTGTCCCAGGTGCTGCCTGATCTGCTGAATGGTTCTGGCATTCTCTGTTTGTGTCTTACTATCTAGAGACTGCGGTCATTAGTCCAGAGACAGATTTAGAAGCCCTATGGTAGCTGGGGAGTTTAAATTCAAATACTTAAGTAAAGCTCCATTGAAGCCTAATATTCATCTTGTGACCAGGAAGCTGACATGTTGCAGCAAAAATCAACTCACTTTATTATTCTCAGCAGCAATGAAAACCTATCAACTTTGACAGGACTATGTGAGACCTGCTCAGCTGTGCAGTCATGTTTAATAAGGGATGGGAGAAGTGCTGGATATATCCTGGAAATAATAACAAAAATTATCTGAGGCAAATAGCAGAGGAAAACTGCCCTCCTAGCTCAAGCTTCTGATTGTATGGATCCCTTTGAGATCAGACATTTGCTTACACTCTGACTCATTGAAAGATGACCCCTAATAGAATGCATATCTGACACCTGCATTTCTGAAGGGATTCAGATTTCTGTTATCACAAAGGTTGCTCAGCTTCAATCATTGAGAGAGTACTATACCATCCTTGCAAAGTACCACCTCAAATCCCATCTTTGCTTCTGGCTCCAAACACCACTTCCCAAGTCCATGCCCGTCTTTCCAGCAGCTAATCCCAAGTAGTTATCTACCATTGTCACAGTAGCAGCCTTGACCAGGATCACAGTGACATTCTACAGAACCAGAATTAAAGTTAATTATCTAGTTCCCTCTTAATTTTCAGCCCATGTTCAATTGACCACACCAATCAACTCAATATTTTCAAGACCATTACCTTAGTGTAGGACTCTTGCAAATTGTACAGATGTACAGTACTGTGGAGAGCATTCACCGTCTGGTCTAGGGTTGAGGGCGGGGCACTGCACAGGATCAGAAAAAGCTGCAGTAAGTTGAAAACTCAGCCAGCTCCATCATGGGTACTAGCCTCGCCAGCAACAAGGACATCTTCACAAGTGGACGCTTCAAAAAGGCAGCATCCATCATCCAGGACATGCTGTCTTCTCATTGCTACCATTAAGAAGGAGTTACAAGTGCCTGAAGACACACATTAAACATTTTAGAATAGCTTCTTACCCTCCCACCATCAGATTTCCAAATAGACAATGAACACTACCCCACTATTTTTGTTTCTTACTTTGCCCTCCTTTTGCACTACTTACTTAATTTGTTTTCCATGCATATTTTTATTGTAATTTATAATTTTTTATTGGTATCTATTGAAAAGGACCACTGCTGCAAAATAACAAATTTCACGACATATGCCAGTGATATTAGACCTGATTCTGACCTTCCTCACCAGCCGATGGTCATAGATATAGACAAACATCTTCCTGTGCCTACATCACCTTTCCAACCTCACTCAGAGATTAATAATTGGCTCTTCTTGCAATACATCTACATTTTAACACGCCCATCAGACATTAGGTTCTGCCAAACCCATCACTGCTTCCCTCCAAGTCTCTATGTCTCTACATTATCAGAACATTTGTCTAACATTCCAAAACTGTATCAGGAGGAATTTTCTCCAACTCCACATTATCAATGCCAGATTGATGTTTATCAAGTTATTAGGGACTTTCTGGAATTCAGCTACAAAGGACCAAAATATTACTAAGTGAAAATAGAATTTCAGAAAAATCTAATAAGAAATATACAACCAGCACTTATGAATGAAATGAATAAGATCAAGATGGCACCTGAGTACAATACTCCTTTAGTCAACATCTTCTAAATAGATCATGAAACTATATATTTCACTTCTTTTATGTCTTTCACATTTTATTTCCATTTTGAATGTGACTCTGGCACTGTTGGAGCCTGTGATTTGCAGTTTGGATATTGTTTGGGTGTTTCAGTGCTCTGCAGTCTCCAGGTGGCAGAGGCAGCATGCGGACCATGTGGCAAGAAGACTGTGAGATGATATTCGACCCCATTTTGCCCATTAAAGCTGCCATTGTGTATTGATTAAAGCAACTAGGGAGATGGAACATTGAGGCAAATGTGGAAGGTGAGCACTGGCTGCCTGCCTTTTTATCACTGGATAGTCGCTCTACTGCCAGAGAGGGGAGACTGCCTTCTGATCACTGGTGGGATCGCTCTGCTACAGGAGAGGGGAGATTGCCTTTTGATCACTGGGGGCTCGTTCTGCTGCCGGAGAGAGAAAGGCATGCCTCTGTGCCCAGAGAATGTTACCCAGGTATTCTGTGTTTTGGATATGGACTTGAACTATAGACTTTTTTCCAGTCTTATAGTTTTTTATATTCTGTGTTTTTTGCCCAATCTTTCTAGTATTTTTGTTTGTGGAGAAGGAGGATTTGGAGTCAATGTGCCTGTTCTGTTTTTGTTTGTTTATTTATGTGGGGAGGAGGGATTTGGAGGTTGGTGACTGTGCTGCCATTCTTTTCTTTCTTGGCTTCGTGGCTATCTGGAGAAGAATAATTTCAGAGTTGTATACTTTGTTAATAAATGAATCTTTGAATAGCATGAGCAAATGTCTTTATGGAATGTCCCTTACAAACTGAGACAGGAGAATTATAAGAGAGAATGAGGATATGGCACAGAAGTTAAACAAATATTTTGTGTTTTTCTTCATGTAGAAATACAGAGAAATTAATGAGTCTGGAAGTTAACTAATCCTCAGGACTCAATAAAAAGGTGTGCATAATGCAGTGGGAGAAAGTGTCCACATATTGTGGAACAGTTTCCAGAGACGAAATTATAGCAAATCCAGTGAAAAATAAAAGGAGTGAAAACAAGACCACTCCCATCTAGAAGGACGAGAACAGCAGATGCCGAGAACATCACCACTTGGAAATCCTCCTCCAAGTCACTCACCATCCTGACTTGGAAACATATCGCTGTTCCTTCATTGTCGCTGGGTCAAAATCGTGGAAATTCTCTCCCTAACAGCACTGTGGGTGTACCTACACCTCACAGACTGCATCAGTTCGAGAAGGCAGTTCATCACCACCTTATCGAAGGCAGCTAGAAATGGGGCATAAACGCTGGCATAGCTGGTGACACTCACATCTTGTAAAATGAATAAATTTTTAAAAACACACATAAGTTAACTCCCTATCAGTAGTAGAAAAAAAGACTAGAATCTATAATTAAGGATATGATGAGTCCCTCAGGGGTAAGGTATCTTTGGAGATAATTCTTAGGAATAGGATTTATGAGCATTTTAAAAAATCAAGGCCTAAATAGTGACAGACAATATAGCTTTGGCCAGGTAGGTCATGTCTTAGTAGCTTGATTAAGTTTTTCAAAGAGGTTACTGGGGTGATCAGTGAAGATAGAGCAGCTGATGTTGTCTACACAGATTTCAGTAAGGCATTCAAGATCCATCTAGAACATTAAGATGTGTGAAATCTATGGTGATTGACCATTTGGATTCAGAACTAGGTTGCCCATCGAAGACAGAGGGTAGTGGTCAATGGGTCTTACTCTGATTGGAGGTCCGTGACTTGTGGAGTTCTGCAGGGATCTGTACAGGGACCTCTGCTGTTTCTCAGATATGTACATGACTTGGATGAAAACCTGGGTGGATAGATTTGCAACCCAAAAATTGCTGATATTCTAGATGGTGTAGATGATTGCCAAAGGATAAAATGGGATATAGATCAGATGCAGATATAGCAGATGGAGTTTAATCCTGACAAGTGTCAGTTGTTGCACATTGGTAGATCAATTGTAAAGAAACAGATCCCCGTCAATGGCAATGTCTTTAACAATGTACATGTACAGAGAAGCTTTGGAATCCAAGTCCATAGCTCCTGAATATGACTGCATAGCTTCATAGAATGGTTAACACTTGCCTTTGTTTCTTGAAGCATTGAATTCAAGAGTATGGAAATATGTCACAATGGGGGCACTGGTAGCGGACCCAAATGCAAGGCACAGACACTGAAGTACAAGGTACAGGACTTGACGAGAGTAGGGACGTGACAGGATACAGACAAGGAGCAGGGACAAGAACACAGACTTGGGTTTGGACCCCGAGCCAGAGACTGGACAAGGACCCAGAACCTGGGTCTTGCCTTGGGCTCAGGGCCCAGAACTAGGCAAGGACATGACATGGCAGCAGGACTGGAGGCTGGGGTCTTGAGGCTTGATCTTGGAGACAGGCTTGGGGTCTTGAGGCTTGAGCTTGGAGACAGGCTTGGGGTCTTGAGGCTTGAGCTTGGAGACAGGCTTGGGGTCTTGAGGCTTCAGCTTGGAGACAGGCTTGGGGTCTTGAGGCTTGAGCTTGGGGTCTTCGGTCTTGGATCTAGGGTACTTCAAGGCTTGGGTATGGACTCCAAGTCAGAGACTGGGCAAGGACCCAGAACCTGGGACTTGACTCGGACTCGGACTCCAGAACTAGGCGAGGACAAGACGAGGCTACAGGACTGGACATGGCTTGGGTGTGGAACTCCTGGGTAGGGTGAGACACGAGGACAGGTAAAGGCACATGAACAGGACTGGGATAGGTCTGGACTAGGCACAGACTGGACGAGGGCCTTCAGGAACACGGAGCCTTGAACTAGAAGAGACAGGAGCACGGAACACAGAGCCAGGTCCCCTCCTTGGGAACAGGACTTAGGGCCGGGACTCACACACATAACACAGAGCCAGGACCCCTCCTTGGGAAAAGGACGTAGGGCCGGAACTCATACACAGAACACTGAACATGAAGAGACGGATCCCAACACAAGGTGGCGGCAAGCAGCTGGACCTACCTAGCGAAGGCATGGACACAGAGAGTCAATTCCACATAACGAAAGACAGTCCTTAACTTGACCTAACAAGGCTCCGGTCTTGCTCCGGCGGTAAGACTTCAGCGATACAGGCAGGGTATCCAGGCTAGGTGAGCAGGCAGAGAGTCAGGCGAGGTATCCAGGCAGTGAGTCAGGCGAGGGGGGAAAAGACAGGGAGGGAAACAGGACAGTCCAGCAGGGAATCCCTGGTTTGCAGAAGTATTTATGTCTCAGCCCCAAAACAAGAAACATGTGCCCATAACAGAAACTAGGAAAAACCAGAAACCCCAGAACAAGGAACTATGGACTGGACCTTGAACCGGAACACGGACTTCACGGACTGGACCATGACAAGATAATGTTATACGTTTGTAAACTCTGGTTAGGCCACACCTGGAGTATTGAATTCAGTTTTGTTCACCCAATTCTAAAAATGTTCTGGAGGCATTAGAGAGGGGGCAGAAGAGGATTGTCAGAATGCTACCTGGATGAGAGGTTGGGCAAATCAGTATTATTTTCTCTGGACAGTGGAGACTATGGAGAGACCCGATAGAAGGATATAAAATGTTGAGAGGCATAGGTAGAGTAGAAAACTGGTGTCTTTTTCCCATTGTTGAAATGTTTAATACTAACATTGAAAGGAGATTTGTGGGACAAACATTTTACTCAGAGAGTGGCAGCTGCCTTAAATTCACTGTAGGAGCAGTTGTGGAGGCAAATATGACACATCGGTGTGGGAAGAGTCTGCATGGATTTAGAATCATGTTTGACAGATCTGTATTTTTTTAACATATAGAGTACCTGGGGAAACTAATCAATGCAAAATTCTTCAAAAAGATTGCGCACCAGAATTGTAAATCAAAATTAATGCAAATGGAATGCAGAATAATCTATTGATAATTATTAATAGACAATTAAAAAGAGAACAGGATTAAGTGGGTTATTTTCAGTTTGTAAAGCGGTGATCAGTTAGGGTTTGTTGGGGCCTTAGTTGTTTGCTCCTGAAGTCATTGATTTGGATGAGGAAACCAACGTTGTTAATGATGGCGGAATGAATTGTGGCGAGAATGCAGAGAGGCTTCAGAGGTTGTGGACGGGCCAATTCACTGGAAGAAATCTTGGCCGAAGGAATATAAGATCTGAAATCTTCCATTTTCTCGGAAGTGTAGAAAGGCAGAGTTCTTTGTCTTGGCGAGAGATTTTAAAATCTTGATGTTCAGAGGCTGATGGGTGTTCTTCCACTCAGATCACAGTTCCTAGCTTCGGAGATAGTATTCTATCAGAGGATTAATCAGCAACTGCGAAAACGTTCTCCTCCTACCAAGTTGAAAGGTTTTTTTCCGCCCAAAGTTCCACAAACGTTGCCCAGGTTTGTACGGTCGCTACCTTCCAGACCTTGTTAGACCTCTCATTGCGAAGAGCAGAGGAAGAGGGTTTGGTTTTCAGAGGCAACAGGAATTCTGCAGATGCTGGAAATTCAAGCAACACACATAAAAGTTGCTGGTGAACGCAGCAGGCCAGGCAGCATCTCTAGGAAGAGGTGCAGTCGACGTTTCAGGCCGAGACCCTTCGTCAGGACTAACTGAAGGAAGAGTGAGTAGGGGATTTGAAAGTTGGAGGGGGAGGGGGAGATCCAAAATGATAGGAGAAGACAGGAGGGGGAGGGATGCAGCCAAGAGCTGGACAGGTGATAGGCAAAAGGGGATACGAGAGGATCATGGGACAGGAGGTCAGAGAAGAAAGACAAGGGGGGGGAACCCAGAGGATGGGCAAGGGGTATATTCAGAGGGACAGAGGGAGAAAAAGGAGAGTGAGAGAAAGAATGTGTGTATAAAAATAAGTAACAGATGGAGTACGAGGGGGAGGTGGGGCATTAGCGGAAGTTAGAGAAGTCGATGTTCATGCCATCAGGTTGGAGGCTACCCAGACGAAATATAAGGTGTTGTTCCTCCAACCTGAGTGTGGCTTCATCTTTACAGTAGAGGAGGCCGTGGATAGATATGTCAGAATGGGAATGGGATGTGGAATTAAAATGTGTGGCCACTGGGAGATCCTGCTTTCTCTGGCGGACAGAGCGTAGGTGTTCAGCAAAGCGGTCTCCCAGTCTGCGTCGGGTCTCGCCAATATATAAAAGGCCACATCAGGAGCACCAGACACAGTATATCACCCCAGCCGACTCAGAGGTGAAGTGTTGCCTCACCTGGAAGCACTGTTCGGCGCCCTGAATGGTGGTAAGGGAGGAAATGTAAGGTCATGTGTAGCACTTGTTCCGCTTACACGCATGAGTGCCAGAAGGGAGATCAGTGGGGAGGGATGGAGGGGACGAGTGGACAAGGGAGTCGCATAGGGAGCGATCCCTGCGGAATGCAGGGGGGGGAGGGAAAGATGTGTTTAGTGGTGGGATCCTGTTGGAGGTGGCGGAAGTTACGGAGAATAATATGTTGGACCCGGAGGCTGGTGGGGTGGTAGGTGAGGACCAGGGGAACCCTATTCCTAGTGGGGTGGCGGGAGGATGGAGTGAGAGCAGATGTACGTGAAATGGGGGAGATGCGTTGGGAAGAGCAGAGTTGATAGTGCAGGAAGGGAAGCCCCTTTCTTTAAAAAAGGAAGACATCTCCCTCGTCCTAGAATGAAAAGCCTCATCCTGAGAGCAGATGCGGCGGAGACGGAGGAATTGCGAGAAGGGGATGGCATTTTTGCAAGACACAGGGTGAGAAGAGGAATAGTCCAGATAGCTGTGAGGGTCAGTAGGTTTATAGTAGACATCAGTGGATAAGCTGTCTCCAGAAACAGAGACAGAAAGATCTAGAAAGGGGAGGGAGGTGTTGGAAATGGACCAGGTAAACTTGAGGGCAGGGTGAAAGTTGGAGGCAAAGTTAATAAAGTCAACGAGCTCTTCATGCGTGCAGCGCCAATGCAGTCGTCGATGTAGCGAAGGAAAAGTGGGGGACAGATACCAGAATAGGCACGGAACATAGATTGTTCCACAAAGCCAACAAAAAGGCAGGCATAGCAGCTACACCTTTAGTTTGGAGGAAGTGGGAGGAGCCAAAGGAGAAATTATTAAGAGTAAGGACTAATTCCGCTAGACGGAGCAGAGTGGTGGTAGAGGGGAACTGATTAGGTCTGGAATCCAAAAAGAAGCGTAGAGCTTTGAGACCTTCCTGATGGGGGATGGAAGTATATAGGGACTGGACATCCATGGTGAAAATAAAGCGGTGGGGGCCAGGAAACTTAAAATCATCGAAAAGTTCAAGGGCGTGAGAAGTGTCACGAACATAGGTAGGAAGGTATTGAGCAAGGGGGGATAAAACCGTGTCGAGGTATGCAGAAACGAGTTCGGTGGGGCAGCAGCCTTTTGCCTATCATCTGTCCAGCTCTTGGCTCCATCCCTCCCCCTCCTGTCTTCTCCTATCATTTTGGATCTCCCCCTCCCCCTCCCCCTCCAGCTTTCAAATCCCTTACTCACTCTTCCTTCAGTTAGTCCTGACGAAGGGTCTCGGCCTGAAACGTCGACTGCACCTCTTCCTAGAGATGCTGCCTGGCCTGCTGCGTTCACCAGCAACTTTTATGTGTGTTGCTTGGTTTTCGGAGGCTCAGGCTGCCTCTGTGGGGAACTTCCCGAACCATGCACAACCTGTGGAGAGACTTTCCAGTCGCCCTCTCGCCCGGGTTCTCTTCTGCCGTAGTGCGGCGTGTGCCCCCTGCAGGTTCAGCCCCGCCCGCTTTGATAGACCGAGGAACACGTAGCTCCGCATTCCTCGCATTCCAGCTGCGCCTCACTCCCCGGCACACGTCGGAACGCAGTTATTCTTCAGCTGGAAAACGCACAGTTAGTGTTTCCTTGCTGTTTCCTCCTCTCCGTTCCCTACGCTACAGTTACAAGGTGAGACAGAACTTGTGTTCATTACCGTGATCGGATTCCTCCGCTGAACAACGTCCGAGACCAACTTTACTGGACTGCGCAAGCTACTTGGGGAAGTTTTACAGACTGTCCCCGCGGGTAATCAGGCTTTTGATAAAGGAGTCCCCCGGGAACCGTGAAAATGGGTACATGTTGGAACCGAGTGATTCTTCTACCGGTGTCTTTTCCCCGCACATTTTCCGCTCTGCGCTTTTTCTCGCTGGCAAATGATGTCAGAGGACAAAAATGTACCAAGTGAAAGCGGCGGCTGGAGGAATTACTGAAAGGGGTCGGGAAGGCTGCAGACTCTAATGTGCGCCGACCGAACGGGGAGCGATTCTAGATCCTTAAATATTGCAAGTTATAAAATTTAACAGCGTGTTGGCAAAGATTGCATACTGTAGCTAATTTCTCTTGAAACGTAAGTTACAAAACAGTCAAACGTAGTAGTAACTTGGAAATTGGAAAGAGAGTAATCGTGGAAAGCGGCATTGCAGGTGGAAGGGCGGTGAAAACGGTGCCTTTATCATCCAGAAGAACCAGAATTGGAGTTGGGATATTATTTTGTATAATCACTAATGAGGCCATACGGAGTACTTTGTGCAGTTTTTGTCACGATGTTGTAGAAAAGATTGAATATTGCCAGGACTACGGAGTCTGAGATATAGGGAGCGGTTGGCCAGTCTAGTTCTTCGTTCCTTGGAAGGAGGGAGAATGACGGGCGATCTTATAGAAATGTTCAAATTTACGAGAGGCACAGATAAGATGCGCTGTAACAGTGCCTTCCCCAAGTAGCGGAATGCCAATATAGGGGACATGGATTTAGGGTGAGAGGGGAATGATTTAAAAGGGACCCGAAGGACAAGTTTTACACACAGAGAGTGGTGAGTGCTTGGAACAAACTGCCAAAATGTCTTACTGGGGGAGAGGGGAGCCTGGAGGGATATGGGGTAAACACAACATTCGGACTAGCTAGGTGGATTTGTTGGGCTGAAGACCCTTTATCTGTGTTGTGTTACTCTATGACTACATCCATTAATATAGTTTCAGCAAAATGGTGCGGATTAGGAAATATTAACAATATTGCTGACGTTACCCGATAGCAAATTGTCTCCCATTTTAACCATGCTTTATAACAAGCATAGACTAGATTATAGGTCCTGACGAAGGGTCTCGGCCCGAAACGTCGACTGTAACTCTTCCTAGAGATGCTGCCTGGCCTGCTGCGTTCACCAGCAACTTTGACGTGTGTTGCTTGAATTTCCAGCATCTGCAGATTTCCTCGTGTTTGGGATTATAAACTAGATATTCTCATTGTAACTGCTAAAGGTAGAGATGTTAGTGGTGATATTAAGTATTCACACTGAACTTGCATGTTAGTTGAGGATTACAGAAAATTAAACTAATAATGAATCTTGCTTAAAAGAAACTCACAGAGAATGCAATATAATTTGTCCTTTTACTTAATGATTTAATCCTCATGGTATTGAAGGCACAGAAATTCTGTGATGTTCATCTGAAGAATGTTTAGTCATGTGCAGATCTAGAATTCTTTGTGGAATAGATAGGAAGAAGATATTTTAAATCCAAAGATGGCTATTTTGGCTGGCTGGCAGGTAATCAGGCTCCAGAGCAGTAGGCTGAGGTGTTTTTATGTTGCATTGGAATGTGTGGCCTGCCATGGGATTCTGCTGGAAGGTGAATGAGCCTTTGTTTTGGAAACCTTCAGGAATGTATCTCCTTTCTTAAGTCTTCTGTTTTTTTCAGTGGCAATATTCAGGGTAATCAGACTCAACTGAGAAGGAATGTTTCCCAGTGGAGGGGATTTGTGTAACCACATAATGATGGACAGATTTACATCACTCTACCAATAAATGTATTTTGGGAGCAATAGCTTTTCCTGTGAATGTATATTCAAGTTGTTAGAAATGGTAATTAATTAGAATCTACTTACACATTGGGTACTTTTTGCAGCTAAGAATGCAAAGGGAAAATGCTATAAAAATGTATAAAATCAGACCCCAGATCCAGCAGAGAAGTAAAGGTTGGGCTCCTTTCACTCCTAAGCATCCCAAGTTAATGGTTTCACTGGTAAATTCTATGTTACACCCGTCCTTTCAGAAATCAAAATATTTGCATTCAAATGTTGCAATTGCTTTGATCCTCTTTCTAGCTGGTGGTGGCTGAACAAAAAACAACATAAGGTGCTGTGAGGGAAAGCTTTTAACAATAGAAAAAGTTAAGAAGATAAAATGCAGATGCTTTTCATTGTTGAAACTAGTGTAGAAAAAATTGTGCGATTTGGTTCTCATTCTTTGCATTTTATAGTTGGAATTTCCTGCAGGGTATTCAGACTAATGTTTGCTCAGTCTCCCTTCAGTCTAATTCCTTCAGCTCTTCCTTCACCATCCACTGGCTTAATGCCTTGCATTCCTCAAATTCATGTCATTATCTGATGATGATAAAACAACTAGCCCAAGCATGGAGGTGGAGACTCGAGGGAGAGGCAACTTCCAGGGAGGTTCTTATGTGCGGCAATGAACTGGCAGAGATTTAGGAATGTACCGTGACATGTCTGGTGCTGCTAAATTTTATTGTGGCTTTTTTCTTGGAAGAAAGAATGTAAAACAACCTGGAACAGTGCAGCCCAGCGCACAATGTTTGAGCCAATAATAATTCCAATTTAAACTGCTCATTGTTCTTATCTTCCTATTCCCTGCCTGTTTCCATTTCTGTCAAACTGTGATCTATACATGCAGCCTGAGACCTAGTGAAATATTGTCCACTGTAGATATCCTGTGGCGGTGGACAAATTGCTGTGGGTCCAGGTCCTTGCTCAGGCAGGAGTTAATTATGGACATAACCAATGTTTCGAAGCACTCCATTACAGTAAATTTGAGTACTAGTTTTTGATAGTTTTTCTTGCAACTTTTCCTGCTTGACTGGCTACCATTATGAGCGCTGCCCTTTTGAAATGGGTGGGTGGGAACATTAGACTGCAGCAGTGAAGATTGAAGATGTCTTTGAACACTCCTGTTAGTTAATCAGCTCAGGTTTGCAGTACTTAGCTAGGTACATTATCAGGGTCTGATGCTTTGCAAGGGTCCATCCACTTGCAGAACATTTTGACATCGTTCTCCAGGACAGAGGTCATAGGGTCAATGGATGTTTGCACAGATGTAGTTACTCTCCGTTTCAAAGCATGTATCAAGGGCATTGAGCTCATTAAGCATCACATGCCATTAGGTTCCACCATAAAGGAAGTAAAGGCCGCAATCCCTGCCACATCTATTGTGCATCCAATTCTGTCTGTGATTTCACACAGAATTTTTTTTTCACTCTCACAATGGCCTTCCATAGTCTATACTTGGACCTTTTGTAGGTTGTTCAGTGTTGTGTAACATGTACCCTGAACTCAGGTGCAATTTCACAACTGTTCTAGTCACTCTCAGAATTAAATTCCTATGGTTAACTTTATAAAGCAACCATTGCTGTAGATGTCATCGTTAAATACAGAGGAGTAATGGTCTTGGATTGTTCCATTACGAGGAACACTTGGACTGGCTGGGGCTCTTGAAGAAAAGTTGAGAAAAATTTAATAACAAGTAATGAAAGGTTTTGATGGAGTGAATAAGAAGCTGTTTCCTTGCAGGGAGCGGGGTGGATAAACTAGCGGACCATAAACTGGCGGAATCAGATCATTGGTGAAAGAAGTGCTTCTTTATTCCTTGAGGTGTGCTCTTGAATGCTTCGTCTGAAAAGGCTGAGGAAATGGATTGAATAGTAATATTCAACAGGCATGAACATTGGGATTTAGAAACAGGATGTTTGCAAGACTCTTGGAAAGAAAATCAGAACATGAGAAGCAGAAGGAGGTCATTCATAAACACAAAATTATCTGCAGATGCTGGGATCAAAGCAACACTCACAACACGCTGGAGGAACTCAGCAGGTCGGGCAGCATCTGTGGAAACGTCAACTCATCGTTTCCACGGATGTTGCCCAACCTGCTGAGTTCCTCCAGTGTGTTGTGAGTGTTGAAGAGGTCATTCATCTTTCCCTCCTCCAACAATTGCCTCTTATCTTCTGAAGCCACGAACTCCACACCTCTTGATTCCCTCAGTAATTAAAACATTGGTTGATCTCTGCTTTGTCACTGAGCTTCTATATCCATTGTGGACTCTTATCTTTCATGAATAGCCAAGCTAGAGCCTGGACTTAGCAGTGGGAAAGAACATCTCTGTAAGGTCCTTAAAAACCTTACTTCATAGAGATCACCTCTCATCAGGTTCCCTTTTGCTTGACCTCTCCTTGCAAGACAATCTGGAAATGCATGGTTCATACTGGTGAACCTTCCTTGCACTCCCTCCTTTGTAAGTTTACCGTAGGTAATGAGAACAGTTGATATACCAGATAGCATAATTGAAGTAAGTTACCTCTATTCTTCTCCCTAAACCAGGAGAAATTGGGAGAGTGGCTCATTCAGGGCTTTCACTGCCTCAGCGGTGAATACAGAGTGCTGATCTTATGGTTCTATGAAACAAACCCTGAAATAAAAATAAACTGGCCTTTGAGACAATGGGACAGATACTTACAACCCTGATCCCCTGAATAGGGAAAGGTTGAGGCTGGCTGACCTCAGCGATGTTTAGAAGAATCTGGAGGACTTACTGAGTGGATTGTCAACTGGGATGGTGAGAGATATATCATTGAAACAGGCCATTGACTATCAAACACAATTTTACACTAATCCTCCCCAAACCATTTTATTATCCTTACATTGTTCTCTGGCTGAAGAGACACATGTTCAGGCCTAGAAGTTAGAGCTAACTACAGGGTAATTGTCCCCTGGTAGAAGTATTGTAAATCTGGAATCGCTTGTCTCCTGCAGGAATGTAGTTGCTCACTCTTTGAATATATTTGTTAATATTGACAGAATTTGCACACTGGTAGAAGAGCCTGAGTTGCCCCTATCGCCATTAGGTGCAGAGCACAGGCTGACTCATCCTTAGATCCTCAGAGTAAAGTGGCCATCTGTGTATTGGGGCCTGTGTGCAGTGATATCTCTGTGTGGGGCCTGTGTGCAGTGATATCTCTGTGTGGGGCCTACATGCACCGATATCTCTGGTGTTTGTGTGCATTGATATCTCTGTGTGGGGCCTGTGTGCACTGATATCTCTGTGTGGGGCCTACATGCACCGATATCTCTGTGTGAGGCCTGTGTGCAATGACATCTCTGTGTGGGGCCTGTGTGCATTGATATCTCTGTGTGGGGCCTGTGTGCATTGATATCTCTGTGTGGGGCCTACATGCACCGATATCTCTGTGTGAGGCCTGTGTGCAGTGATATCTCTGTGTGGAGCCTGTGTGCATTGATATCTCTGGTGTTTGTGTGAATTGATATCTCTGTGTGAGGCCTGTGTGCAGGGATATCTCTGTGTGGAGCCTGTGTGCATTGATATCTCTGGTGTTTGTGTGAATTGATATCTCTGTGTGGGGCCTGTGTGCACTGATATCTCTGTGTGGGGCCTGCGTGCCATTGTCCACGGGTAAGGTCCCTGTGCAAGTGGTCCATGAACCTCATTGGCCTGTTTTGTCTTTCAGAATCGATTCCAGAGCTGAGGCAGGATGCGGACTGCAGAAGGCTCATCAGGTACGGTGCTCCATCGGCTCATCCAGGAGCAGCTGCGCTATGGCAACCTGACGGACAACCGGACACTGCTGGCCATCCAGCAGCAGGCGATGAGGGGTGGGACAGGCAGTCCCCGCTCTTCACTGGAGAGCCTTACACAAGAGGAGTGTCACATCGTTCAGCACTCTACACGACAGGAGCCACAGGGTCAGGAGCACCAGGGAGACTTCACACACTCGGAGAACCTCCTTCATCGGCTACAGCAGATGCAGCTAAATGGGGAGGCACTGCCATCCTATGAGGAGGCAAAAGCCCAGTCCCAGCTCCTGGCCGGGCACAGGAGGCAGCAGCTGCCCACTGACTCAGGCCCTAACCTGGCCACTGAAACACACCCAGCCTTGACCCAAGGCAGAGCCCACCAGGACCTTCACAGCGACACCCTCAAAGATCTGAAACACGAGCACGTGCGCTCCCTCAGCGAGAGGCTGATGCAGCTTTCTCTGGAGAGGAATGGGCCCAAAACTCCAACCACCATGAGCTCTTCACACAGTTTTCCCCAGCTTTCGAAACGCCACAAGCTGCCAGTGGTGACGGGGTGCCAAGGACACATCCAGTCTGTGGAGCACCGTGGGCCTCCTCCAGAATACCCTTTTCATGCAAAGCCAGCTGCTCCCATATACCCTCATTCCCAGCATCACCTCAGTGATGAAGGCCCCACTCCATGCTCTGACAGACAGCACCTCAACACCAACAGGGGTGGCTACAGCACTCAAGAACAGTCTCCCAGGTAACCACATTGTAAATTTCATCACTAAAATCAGTCTCTGAACCAGTGGAGGTGGGATGGTTGGAATCACATCACAGAGTGCCCAAGGTCTCTGATGTCATCCCAGCTCCATGCTGGGTTAGCAGCTGATGAAAATGGCCTTGCAGTGTTACGTGACAGGGAGATGCAAAGGAGCAGGCCTCGGCTCCAGTTACTATCCAGAGAGATTGGAAGGAAAGGTATAGGTGTCCAGCAAGACCAAATTAGCCTTTATGTGTGAGGGCTTTCTCCAAAACCCTGACTCCAGGGTCAAAACATGGGGATGTAATGCTGAGGGGTGCAAAAAGAAGGAAAGGAGATAAAGGAGATGCCAAGTTATTCAAAGTCCGAGGTTCAAAGTAAATTTTATTATCAAACTGCATATATGTCACCATGTACAACCCTGAGATTCATGTTCCTGAGTGCATACTCTTGCAAGTCTATAGAATAGTAACTGTAACAGGATCAATGAAAGATCAACTAGAGTGCAGAAGACAACAAGCTGTGCAAATGCAAATATAAATAATTTGTAATAATAAGGAGATAACAAGATAAAGAGTCATTAGAATGTGATCCTTGGTTGTGGCAACATCTCAATGGATGAGCAAGTGAGTGTAGTTATCAACTTTTGTTCAAGAGCTTGATAGTTGAGGGGTAGTAACTGTTCTTAAACCTGGTAGTGCGAGCCCTGAGACTTTTGTACCTTCTCCCTCATGGCAATAGTGAGAAAAGAGCAAGGCCTGAGTGATGGGGATCTCTGATGATGTTTCATGTTGATGTACTCAATGGTTGTAAGGACTTTACCTGTGATATACTGAGCCAAATCCACTACTGTTTGTAGGATTTTTCGTACAAAGGCATTGGTGTTTCCATCCCAGGCCATGTTGCAGCCAGTCAATACACTCTCCAATACACATCTATAGAAGTTTGTCAAAGTTTTGGATGTCATGCTGAAGCTCTGCAGATTTCTGAGGAAGTAGAGGCGTTGCTGTGCTTTCTTCACAATTGCACTTGCATGCTGGGAACAGGACAGATGCTAACCCTCTCCACCTCTGATCCTCTGATGAGGAATGGCTCATGGACCTCTGGTTTCCTTCTCCAGAAATCTACAATCCATTCCTCGGTCTTGCTGACATAGAGTGGGAGGTTGTTGTTACGACTCCGCAGCCGGATTTTCAGTCTTCCTCCTGTATGCTGATTCATCACCACCTTTGATTCTGCCCATAACAGTGGTGTCATCAGCAAACTTATATATGGTGTTGGAGCTGTGCTTAGCTGTGTAAAGGGAGTAGAGCAGGGGGCTAAGTACACAGCCCGGTGGTGCTCCTGTGCTGATGGAGATTGTGGAGGAGATGTTGTTGCCAATCTGAAATGACTGGGTCTGCAAGTGAGGAAGCCCAGGAACTATTGAGCCCAAGGTCTTGGAGCTTATTGATTAATTTTGAGGGGATGATGGTATTAAATGCTGAGCTGTAATTGATAAAGAACATCCTGATGTATGCATCTTTACTATCCGGATGTTCCCAGATTGAGTGAAGAGCCAAAGAGACAGCATCTGCTGTGGATCTGTTGCTCCAGTAGGCAAATTGCAGCAGATTTAAGTCACCTCTTAGAAAGGGCCTGGTATGTTTCATCATCAACCTCTCAAAACACTTCATCACTGTGGATGTAAGTGCTACTGGGCGATTGAGACATGCCACCACACCCTTCTTGGGCACCAATACGATTGAAGCCTGCTTGAAGCAGGTAGGTACCACACACTGCCAAACTGAGAGGTTAAAGATCTCAGTGAACGCACCAGCCAGTTGATCAGCACAGGTCTTTGGTACTTGGCCAGGTACCCCACACTGTCTGGATGCTTTCCTTGAATTCACTCTCCCGACGGCAGCCCACATGTCAGCTTCAGATACTGAGATCAAAGTATCATTGAGAGATGGGGAGATTTGCGATGGTTCCTCCATGATCTTTCAGTCAAAGCAAGCACAGAGGGCATTGAGTCAACCGGAAGCGAAACCCTGCTGCCTCCCATGTCACTTGATTTTACTTTGAGGGGGGTGATACCTTTCAAGCCCTGCCACAGCAGTGAGCATCTCTTGTTGATTCAAGTGTGGTCTGGAATCTCCACTTCGCCCACATGATGGCTTTCTGGAGATCGTACCTGTACCTCTTGTAGCTTTCTTGGTCTCCAGACTTGAATGCTTCTGATCTGGTCCTCAGCAAAGTTCAGATCTCATGGTTCATCCAGGGCCTCTGACTGGGGAAGGCTCTGAATGATTTAGTGAGGACACACTCATCTACAGCTGTTTTAATAAAATCCATTACATCTCTGCTTTATTCATTCAGATCTCTAGATGACCCCGGCCTAGTCTACTGTCTCAAAGCAATCCTATAATCGTTCCTCTGCCTCTGAGCTCTGGAGCCTTGGTTTTTAGCCTCTGCCTGTTTGCAGGTAGGAGGAGGACAGCCAGTTTGCCAAAATATGATCTGGACAAGGAATTAGATTAGATTATGAGAACACTCAGTCCTCTTTTATTGTCATTTAGAAATGCTTATTACATGCATTAAGAAATGATACAATGTTTCTCCAGAGTGATATCACAGAAAATAAGACAGACCAAAGACTAACACTGACAAAACCACATAATTATAACATATAGTTACAGCAGTGCAAAGCAATACCATAATTTGATAAAGAACAGACCACAGGCACTGTAAAAAAAAGTTCTCAAAGTCCCGAGTCGATCGACTCCCGAGTCCTCGATAGCGGCGGCGAAAGGGAGAAACTCCCTGCCATAAACCTCCAGGCACCGTCAACTTGCTGATACCTTGGAAGCAGCCAACCCCTGAGTCCATCCGTCCGAAAACTCCGAGCTTCCGAGCAACCTCTCCGATACAGCCGTCCGAGCGCCATCCTCTGCTGAGCGCCTTTGTCTTCACCCCAGCCGGTGAAACACGCAAAGCCGAGGATTTCGGGGCTTTCAGCTCTGGAGATTCCGGTTACCACACAGTAGCAGCGGTAGCAAAGCAGTCATTTCAGATGTTTTCCAGATGTTCCGCTGTGCTCTCACGTCTGTCTCCATCAAATCAGGATTGTGCACAGTCCCCTACTTGACAAATAACAGATATTCATCACCGAAGTGGCCGCACGTGCTGTTGTCGCGCCGCCATCTTCTCCCCGCTCCTGGGAGGATTGGTAAGCATTCCTCACCCTAGTTATATATGGCGTCCCCTGGTGCTGCAGCTTATATGCTGGTGATAATTAGGCAGCATTTTCTTCAAACAGGCTTGGTTGAAGTCTCCATCTTTAATTTGAAATATGTCGGGACGGGCGGCTCCTCATTTGGAGACGATATCGTGAGCATTGTGAGAGCTTGCTTATAGTCCACCACCGTCAGGATCTTGGCTAAGAACTCCCGAGTCAAATACAACAGACGGCTTTTGACTATTAGGTGTGCCGGGGGAGCACGAGTTCAACAAAACTACCACGTCAGAGCACCAACGGAATTAATTATGAAACACACACCTCCTCCTTTTGCCTTACCAGAGTCCGCAGTTTGGTCCATTCTGAAAATTGTAAATCCATTTGGTCTGACTGCTGTGTCCAGTGTGTCCACAGATAACCAAGTCTTGATATAGCAAATAATTGAGATGCTTCTCATCTGCCTCTGATACAACTGTCTTGTCCTCAGATCATCGATCTTATTCTCCAGTGACTGCACATTCGCTGGGTAGACAAGGCCTCATCCCCTCTGCGTTTCAGCCTGGCTTGTAGTCACCCCTCCTGCTTCGCTTTCAGCCATGGTGATGTGCCTTAAAGACACTGCGCCTGACTGGTCCAGATTTTTCAGTCCATTGTGAGATCATTGATGTGATTTAAAACTCTTTCCAGGCTGCAGATTACAGCAAAAGCAATTCAAAAGTATATTAAAGAAGAATTTTGGAACAATTTTTTGCAGCCCACAGAAAGCTGCTGCCGATCACCGACTTCGTCTTGAATATCACCCATCAGGACCTGGAATAAAAGCACACTCACTATAATCCTTCGGTGTGTCTGCTGTGGCAGGATCCATCTCCCAATTCTTATTTTTTTTGCTGTGTTGCATTCAGAACAAAGGGAATAGCTGGGAATATTTTCACCAACAGGTAATCAAGGAGGAGGTACTGGAGGTTAGATAGATGAGTGAACAATTACCATTACTGGACAATGCCTTAAGAATGTGTGCTGCTGTTTCAGTTTACTATTATTGATAGTTATGGATTGATTGCTAACTTTCTGTCTGGCCTCAGCCAACTTGCAAGAGCAAGGTGGTATGCAGGGGGCAGGGGTTATTTCTAATATTTGTTCTCACTCTCAACATCCATACAGATGTAAAGGAGTCATTAACTGTCACACTGGTAGTCCCTCCTAACTGGCCCATCTAAGTAATCATGTAGTTCAAAAAGTTTCTTTAAGGTAGTGATTTTCCTTTCACTCATCTGCTTTCTGCCATGCCTTCTGTATTTTGGTTACTAAATGGTAGTTTGGATGAATACAAAAAAAGTGAAGTAGTGTGGAAGTTGAGCCTTGCACCAAGTGGAAAAAAAAGGTAAATGAAGCATAAAGGCAGCTGGACCTCCCAATGAAATGAGCAGGCGGGCTGAGTTTTATGCTCCGCAGATCGTCTTAGGTATTCTGTGTGGGTTTTAGAAGGTGCTTAAGTTGAGTTCCTCTTTCTAGGTCAATGGAAGCCATTTAAGAAATAGAATCAAAATCTTACTTGTTTATTGAAGACATAGGGTATGTGCTTCATATGAACCATTGCTGACCTGTCCAAAGATCTATTCTACTGAAGACAAAAACATTATCAGTTACAATAGCTACAGAGTCATTCTGCCTGTGTGCACGCTGTAATGATTTAATTAAAAGAAGTTCACCAAAGTCCTCTGTAAACAATGATAGTGTGTCAGTGGGATCGCAGGACTGTTACAGTACAACAAACCACACTGATGTGTATCTGGTCATATTCTGCTGAGGTGTGTAACTTACATCTTCCTCACTGGCAGGAAACAATAAATTTGCCATAGGAGATCTAATCAGTAAGAGAGGGGCTGCAAATGCATGTTACCTTTTGTTTTCTGTGTCAGGCAGTGCCATTTGCAAGTCTCTCTTGCTCTCTTGTCCTCAGGCTATAAGTCAGCATTCACTTGTTCTGTGGTGCTATAGTAATTGGTAACCCTAGGAAATCTGGCGTGTGCACTGTGTTTATCGGAGAACCATCTGCTGTTGGACAAATAAAAGTCTGTTGTAGCTGTGCGACCTCTTACAGCTGGGAGCTAAACCAGGCTCAGGACCTTGTAGCTCTGTCAATATAACAAACTGCTCAGTGCTTCACAAAAGTATATCAATGACATGGAGGCAGATAACTACTTCCATTTATTTAGAGTGTAATGGACTATCAGCACAAGGTCACAGCTAGTGGAGCCATTGTCTCACAGCTCTGGCAACCGTGGCTCAATCTTGACTTCAAGCACTGTGTGGAGTTTGCACATTCTCCGAGTGACTATGTGGGTTTCAATCCACTTCCCTAAGATGTGTGAGTCAGTGGGGTAATTGGTCAGTGTAAATGGCCCCTGGTATGTAGATGAGTGTTAGAATTAAGAGAGGTTTATGGGAATGTGGAAGGAATATAAGGGTGCCTCGGTAGGATAGAGGTATTTGTGATGGTGAAGAGCTTTGAGGTGGACACATCAGTAGGAGGTTGAGAGGAAACCACAGTCTGTGATGTTAAAGGCACACTGGCCTTTATGTCACCAACAAAAGGAAGACTTTAAAGGCTGGGACAGCATGATCCTCTTGCTTGACTTCATTTCAAAAGAATGCCCTGTACTTGAGGACTCCTCTTACATCTTTAAAGAGCTAATGTTGCATATTCTTCTCATGAATAAATTGCTTTAATTTTGCAAAGTGGTTAACCATCTTGCACAAACATTGATGCCAAAGATTTAAGGATAACGCTGGTTATCTGGTTTGGAATATGTTTACGTTGTTCGGTGGTTTTCGAGTGTTCTCCCTTTCCACTGTCATTATTCATTAACATTTACAATTTTGCTTTGCCACTGTCAGGTTCTTACTGTTCTGGTTTCACTACTTGGGTTACTTAAAGAATGCAATCCAGTGTATTAATTCAGTCAAGGATGTTGTTTCAAATGAAACCTGTGTTGTTGAGCTAGAGGTACTTTAAAAGCCCTGAGCTAAACACTGAAGCAAACAAGGAAGCTGAGGCCATGGAATGCAGAGTGACATTCCAGAGAAATGAACCCATTGTGACATGACATTGTGTGTTTGTGTCATTGTTTTACGCAGGGTGACTCAGTTTGAGGTATCGCATCCCACCCAGCAGCAGAAACACAGCCTCTTGGCCTCAACACAGATGAAGGATGTGTCTTTCACTGAAGTTCCATGTGACAGCACCCACATTGTATCAGTGGACCATGTGGCACTGATCAACCGTGCCCAGCAAATGGTGGAGATGTTGCTGAAGGAAAACGAAAACTTACGGAAGGAGCTGGATGGACATACTGAAAAGTCAATCAAAATCCAGAAGGTAAGAAGGAATGTTTGTACTCCTGCTTGGCATTGGGTCCTGGGACATGAAGCATTGTTTGAATAGTTGTGGGTTTTAGTTATAGGGTCCTTGTCTGGCTGAGGAAACAGGTCTGGATTCACAAGCACACTAGTGTTTGTGCATTTGGAGTCAGAAGGTGAGATGGTGAGAACACCCACCATCATCTATGTGTGTGACATTGGTATTGGCTGTCTTGATGTTTGATTGAAGTCATGCTGTTTACTTCTACCATCCCTTTCTTAATTGGGGACTTGAGTATTCAGCATCTGGTATATACTCCCAGTGCCCAACTCCCCTTCAATAGATGCTGGATAATCATGGCCACGATACCTAAGAGGGTGGCATTTATTAGATCACCATAATAGCGCTGTAATCCTCCAGATTTACACTGGTGGTTTTGTCTGTTGAGGAAAGGTGGAAGGGTTCTCACTGCTGCCATTGTTGGACCAGTCCTGATGGTAGACGGTAACAAGGCCAATGGATGTCCCACAAGCCTTATGGATAGTTGTTCAACTCTTCCCAAACTTGCCATAAGAAGGAATGTGTTCACTGAGGGGCTCCATTTTGAAATGTAATCCTGCTCCTCCAGTAGCCCCTTCAGGTTGAGGATGAGGGCTTCCACTCCGTTTCTAAGCAGTGGGAAGTGCTTGTTCATCAACTATTCTCAGGTGGGAAGGCCAGTATACAGCAGTTGTCACACATGGTCAAATGAGCAAAGTCACAGTCCAATGAGAAGGAGGCCCCAAACAGTTGGAGACCAGGCATTGTAACATGGGTGTGTGTGTGTGAGAGAGAGAGAGAGAGAGAGAGAGAGAGAGAGAGAGACTTACCATTGTTCTTGATAAACGATATGCACTAGCTCAGACAAAATTGTTTCAGCTACTCTATAATAAATGTGACAACTGTAACTATAATTTTGCAGTTATGCTGACAACCTTAAACTTCTGTTGCTGGCTTTGGCTATAATGCTTAAGTAATACATGATACTGGGATTTGAGGAGGGTTTCAGCAGTTGTTGCTTTTCACATGAATAAGCCTCTTTCATTTGCGTTTACATCAGGTACAAGGAGACTTGTTGAGGGCCTGGCTCCATGTGAATGTTCACATACTTCTGCCTTTGGAATGTTTGGAGTTCCTTTGTAGATTATGGGAAATAGACAAGTTTCAGCATGCTCAGTTGGGTCTTAGCAGCAAGTCTCTGATTAACACAGACACTAGCAACCCAGCTGATCTTGGTTGGAGTAATGGAAGGCTTCTTCTGAATTCAATGCCAGTGAGTCTGAAAACCAATTGGTGTTCTTCATTTTAGATGTTGAATTAACAATGAAAGTTATTCCCCAAACTGTAGAACCAGTGCTTCACTTTTTATTCTGATTTCTTGCCTGCGTGTGTGCAATCTGTAAAATAGTGGAGTACACGTCAAGCTTTGACTTTGGCTTATAACCCCTGTTTAACTGTATCATTTGAAGCACTTTTGTTTCTTGTTTTTACTGATGGTTTACTATAACTATTGTAAACAAAAGGTTTTGTAATGTTGGCTGAGAAACAACCATTCACATCCTTGTCTGGGTCAATTCAGCCAATTATTTCCTGTTTGGTATTAATTGCAAATGCTGATACTGATCTTAGATTAGAAGTGGTAAACATCATGCATACTTTCTCATAATCAAATAACTTTCTTGTAACAATGTAGGTATCCATGTGACCACTAGGTTGATGGTGTCTAAGAATCAATAGAAAAGGCAGAGAAAATTCAGAGAGACGAGTCCATGCCTTGTAGTTCCTGTGGTGTGTGTCCCTGCTGGGGGACATGACCATTTTCAATGATTGCTTTGATTTTGAGTTTATTAGATTAGATTAGATTAGATTCAATTTTATTGTCATAGTGCTGAGTACAGATAGAAAGCCAATAAAATGCAGTTAGCATCTGACCAGAAATGCAAAGAATAGTGTTATTTACAAAATAATTGTGAATAAAAAGTAAGTGCTACAGCACACAAACATTAAAGTACTGAGACAGTACAATATGGGTGTAATACTGCTTAGTGCTGTGATGTGAGGTTCAGCAGGGTCACAGCCTCAGGGAAGAAGCTCTTCCTGTGCCTGCTGGTGCAGGAGCGGAGGCTCCTGTCGCGCCTCCCAGATGGAGGAGAGTAAAAAGTCCATGGTTAGGGTGAGATGCATCCTTGATAATGCTTTTTGCCCTGCCCAGGCAGCGTTTATGGTAGATGTTCTCAATGGTGGGCAATTGGGTGCTGATAATCCACTGGGCAGTTTTCACCACACGCTGGAGTGCTTTGCAATCCGATATGGGACAATTGCCATACCACACTGAGATGCAGTTGGTGAGTATGTTCTCAATGGTACAGCGGTAAAAGTCCATCAGTATCCTGGGACAGAGGTGTGCTTTCTTGATCCTTTTAGACAAGCAACCAATAGGAGCATCCAGCCACTATTCAGGGTAGGGGTGGGGGGGTGGGGTTTCATTCATCCATCCCAATTGTAACAAAGTTCAGCCAGAAGTGTGAAGTACCTGAGCTATCTCGACTTCCTTCTGGAATCCCATCACCATAGTCTTCGGTCGCTGCGTGTGATAAACAAGGAAAAATGGGGATACTAGGAACTGCAAAGGCAATGGTTCCAGACCACATCCTGTTAATTACTGTTCAAACATCATCAAAGTGACAGCAGATGCTATCACCAATAACCTCTTCACCAGTATCCATGTTGGGTTCTGCTAGGATCACTCGGCTTCAGACCTCACACGGCCTTTGTCCCAACACGGACCTAAGAAGTGAATTCTAGCGGTGAGGTGAGAGCCACTGCCCTTGACATCAAGGTTTAAAAAGTAATGTTTAGGAGCCCAAGTGAAACTGGTCAATGGGCAGAGACACCAGTAGTCAAGAGTCATACTCCACACAACAGGAGTTGGTTGTCGAGGTCCATCATCCCTGGGCATAGTGGTTAGTGTAATACCTTACAGCATTAATTCCTGCTGCTGTCTGTAAGGAGTTCATACGGTCTCTCCATGACCTTAATCTGTGCCTTGTAAGGCCTGTGTCAGGCCTCTCATAGTCTGAGTCGACGTTCCCTCCCTCCCCCTCCCTCCATGACCATGTAGGTTTCCTCTGGGTGCTCCAGTTCCCTCCCAAATTCCAAAGATGTGTGGGTTAGGGTTAGTGAGTTGTGGGTATGCAATGTGGCACCGGAGGCATGGCAACACTTGCAGGCTGCCAGCACATCCTCAATGCAAACAAGGCATTTCACTGTATGTTTCAATATACATGTGACAAATAAAGCCAACCTTAATCTTAGCTTTTATAATCCTATTCCAGGACATCTGCAGGCAGTGTCCCAACCCCAGCCATCCTCAGCATAAGACCAGAAGTGGGGACATTTACTGATAATTGGATATCCACCTCCTCTTGACATTTCACGGCATTGCCATCACTAATTCCTCCACCATCAATCTACTAGGCAACAATAACATTGGTCAGAAACTTGTCTGGACCAGCAACGTAAATGTCTTTACCTCTCAATTCTTGTGGAGTGAACATCACCCATTTCCTTCCTCACAGGTGACTGTCACTTCTCCCCTCCCTTGCAGGTAATTATCACCAGTTTCCTCCCCTGAAGATGGTCATTGTCTGCCTGCTGCCCTCCCTGTCTGTTAACAGGGAAGTCTTCATTCTATACTGTTAATTTATTACCTTTCACTCATCAACCTTCCTATGGTTACTCTACAGTTGGAGAGAGAGATCCAGAGGATTTCAGAAGCCTATGAAAACCTCATGAAGGCATCAGCCAAACGTGAGACACTGGAAAAAACAATGAGGAACAAAATGGAGGGAGAAATTCGACGGCTTCATGACTTCAATCGCGACCTCAGAGGTAGGGTTTGGGTCTTGCCAATATGACCTGAAATTATATGTTATCATTTAAACCATTCACAAGGGTAAAGATAGCAACAAATGCAATCAAAACAATTAGGGGGAGTAATTAGAAGAATTACGTTAGTATTATCAAAAAATGAGACAATAAAGAAGTTAATTGAGTTAATTCCTTAAACATTATGTAGGCTGCTCTATAATATGTCCAAAAGGTATAATGCACATGAGCCAGACTAGCTCTGCTGTGCTTTGGAGTCCAAATGGTGGTGTGGTTGACTCTACCAAACTGGTCAGTTTGTTCCTGTGCCTGGCCAAGGTGACCAATAATGGGTCTCGGTAGTGGGGAGTCAAGTGTTCTGCCAGGTTGATTGCCTGTCCTCTTCCAGGGTTACATCTGTGTCCATGTGTTCTTGGAAGAGGAGCACATGGTATCTACGGTACAATAGTGGTACAACGGGGGATCGAATGCATAGAGATGACTGTGTTAAATCTTGCAGCTATTAACTATAAAGGGTGTGAATTGTGGAATACTGTAGTATTGTAATTAGATGATGCTATAATCACTAAATACATTGATGTTAAAGAAGGGGAACTAACTGAAGGATGCTGAAAGAATCAATGGGAGAAAAAATCTGGCATTTTAACAAAGAACACGACCTAAAGGAGAATACTGACTGATGTTTTACTTTGACTGTAACACTAATAAGGCAAGCGTAGTGAGTGGAGGGCGTCTTAGTTAAAGGAGCTGTATGATTACCCTGAAATAGCTTGCAAGTGATTTGTGCAACTTGCTGCTTGTCTTTCTAAATTCAATGCTCTTCATGTTTTGTGTTTCCAATGTAGAGAAGTTGGGTTCTGCCAACAAACTGCTGACCAGCAAGGAGTGTGAGGTCTCAGAGGATGGACAAAGCATTCTCAGCAAGTTGATCGTTCAAAGTAAGATGATCTTATTTACCTCAGTTAATCTTGTAACTGTATGTGGGGAAGCCAGTGCCCATGCTGGAGCTGACTAAGTTCACACCTTTCCGCAGTTTAATTTGATCCTGTGCATCAGGAACTCCTCCCATACCAGACAATAATGCAACCAGTTAGAATGTTCACTGTGGTACATACTGTCGAAATTTACAAGAGTCTTTGGTGACAGAGCAAGACTTTTCAAACTCCTAATGAAATATAGCTGCTGTTGTGCCTTCTTTTTAGCTGCATCGAAATGAGGGGCCCAGGATAGATCATCAGAGATGTTGACACCCAAGAATTTGAAATTGCTCACTGTCTCCACTTCTGATCCCTTGATGAGGACTGGTGTGTGTGCCCTCATCTTACCCTTTTTGAAATCCACAATCAATTCTTTGGTCTTACCGACACTGAGTGCAAGGTTGTTGCTGCAACACCACTCAACCAGCTGATCTATCTTGCTTCTGTACGCCTCCTCATCACTATCTGAAATTCTGCTAATGGTAGTTGTGTCATTAGCAAATTTATAGATGGCATTTAAGCTGTGCCTAGCCACACAGTCATGGGTGTGGAGAGAGTAGAGCAGTGGGTTAAGCACACATCCTTGAGGTGCGTCAATGTTGACTGACTATCAGTGAGGTGTAGATGTTACTTCTGATCCACACAGACTATCATCTTCTAGTGAGGAGGTTGAGGATCCAGTTGCAGAGAGAGGTACAGAGGCCAGATTTTGGAGCTATTTGATCAGAACAGTAGGAATTATTGTGTTAAGCACTGAACTACAGTCAATGAGCAGCAGCCTGACATAAGTATTAGTATTGTGCAGGTAATCAAAGGCTGTATGAAAAGCTAATGAGATTGCATCCACTGTAGACCTATTGTGATGATTGGCAAATTGCAGTGGGTTCAGGTCCTTTCTGAGACAGGAGTTGATTCTAGCCGTAACCAGCCTCTCAGAGCACTTCATCACCATTGATATCTGTACTAGAGGTGGAAGCTCCATAAGAGCTTTGAGCAGTAGCCATTCGGAGAGATCGGAAGCTTGAGAGGACATATGCATTCCTATTTGCTGATTGAGTATTAAAAGCAGCGACTCGTGTTTTCTTGGAGTTATGAGCAGTGGCCAATTGGCATCTGGGATTGATTAGCAAGAAAAGAATTGAAGTAAGAGGGGACACGTGGAGCGGCCATTGTTGGAGTGGACAGACTTAGAGTGGAGATTTTGAAGCTTTAGCTCTTCGAGGCTTCAGTCAGAAAAAGCAAAAAACAAAAAGCTGTAGGTAGAGTTTTTCCCCTTCTTTACATTAGCTCAGTAAATGTAAAGAAAGAACAGTAGGGATGCCAGGCAGGATAGTGGAATGCTCTTCTTGCAAGATATGGGAGGCAGGGAGACCTCCAGTGTCCTAAAAAACTACACCTACCAGAAGTGCATTCAGCTGCAACATCTAACACTCTACGTTCAGGGGTTAGAGCTGGAACTGGATGAACTCCAGGCTATTCGGGAGGCTGAGGGGATGATGGATAGGACATATAGACAGGTAGTTGCACCCAAGGTCCAGGACACAGGAAACTAGGTGACAGTCAGGAAGGGGAAAGGGAAAACAGCCAGTGCAGACTCTACCCCTGTGGCTATCTCCCTCAACAACAGGTATATCACTTTGAATATGGTTTGGGGGGGGGGGGGGCATGACCTAACAGAGGAAGGTCACAGTGATCATGTCTCTGCTACTGAGTCTGGTTCTCTGACTCAAAAAGGAAGCAGGGAGAAGAGGCACGTTGTGGTGACGGGATTCATTAAGGGAACAGACAGGAGGTTCTGTGGGTGAGAATAAGATTCTCAGATGGTGTGTTGCCTCATGGGTGCCAGGGACATCTCAGATCAAGTCCTCAGCATTCTTTAAGTTGGAGGGTGAACAGCAAGAGGTTGTGGTCCATGTAGGTACCAATGACGTGGGTAGGCTGAGTGACGAGGTTCTGCATAGGGAGTTCAGGGTGTTAAGTTCTAAGTTAAAAGGCAGGACCTCCTGGGTTGTGATCTCAGGATCGCTATCTGTGCCACGTGCCAGTGAGGCCAGTGAGGAAGATTATACAGGAAGATAATACATGGCTAAGGAGTTGGTGTAGGAAGGAGGCCGTGAGATTTTTGGATCAGGAATCAACAGGTTGAGCATGGTGTAACTAGTCTCCTGAGCTGCATATATTTCAATGCAAGAAGTAACACAGGAAAAGCGGATGAGCTCAGGGCATGGATCAGCACCTGGAATTACAATGTTGTAGCCATTCCTGAGACTTGGTTGCAGGAGGGGCAGGGCTGGCAGCTCAATATTCCAGGGTTCTGCTGTTTTAGACGTGATAGCAGGAGGGATTAAAGGAGGAGGGGTGTCGTTGCTAGTCAGGGAAAATGCCACGGCAATGCCCTGTCAGGACAGACTGCAGAACTTGACTGGTGAGAACTTATGGGTGGAACTGAGAAACAAGAAAGATATGGACATGTTAATGGGGCTATATTACAGACCACTCAACTGTCCAAGGGATTTAGAGGAACAGATTTGTAGAGAGATCACAGGCTGTTACACCAGGTGATTTTAACTTTCCAGATATTGACTGGGAATCTCATACTGCAAAAGAACTAGAGGGAATAGAGTTTATCAAATATGTACATAGAAGTCCCAACGAGGGAGAGTGCGATACTTGATCTGTTATTATGGAATGAGAAAGGTTGCATAGGGGAATACTTTGCATCTAGTCCTGATGAAGGGTCTCAGCCTGAAACATCAACTGTTTACTCTTTTTCATAGATTTCTTCATGGGGCTGCTGAGTTCCTCCGACATTTAGTGCATATTACTTTCCATCTAGTGATCATGATGTCATAAGTTTCAGATTAAGTATGCAAAATGATAGGTCTGGTTTGTGGGTTGAGATGCTGAATTCGAGGAAGGCCAATCTTGATGGTATTAGAAATGATCTGGCAAGTGTAGATTGGGACAGGCTGTTTTCTGGCAAAGCCTTCAAAAGCGAAATTTTGAGAGTACAAATATTGTAAGTGCTTGTCAGAATAAAAGGTAAAGATAATAAATGTAGGGAAGCTTGATTTTCAAGAGATATCAAGGCCTTGGTTAGAGAAAAAAAAGAGATACATAGCAGGTAGGAACAAACGAGGTGCTTATAAGAAATGCAAGGGAACACTTAAGAAAGAAATGAGGAAGGCTAAAAGAAGGTATGAGGTTGCCCTAGCAGACAAGGTGAAGGAGAATTTGAAGGAACTCTACAGATATGTTAAGAGCAAAAGGATTGCAAGGGACGAAAGTTGTCTTCTGGAGTGTGCAGTCATAACAGACAGGGGAAATCTTAAATAATTTTTTTGCATCTGTATTTACTCAGGCGTCTGTAGAAGTGAGGCAAAGTGGAATAAACTTCATTCCCTGTAAAGATTACAGAGGAGGAGGAGGTGTTTGCTGTCTTGAGGCAAATCAGGGTGGGCCTGACAAAGTGTTTCCTCAGACACTGTGGGAGGCAAGTGCAGGATTGCTGGGTCCCTAGCAGAGATATTTATAAATCATCCTTAGCGACAGGAGAGGTGCAAAATGATTGGTGGATAGCCAATATTGTTCCGCTGTTTAAGAAAGTTGAGTTGAGGGCCTCGGTCAGTCAGAATTGACCATGGATCCTAGCGGTCTAGAAACACAAGCCTGAGCTGTACGATATGGAGGTCCTTCTCTAGATGAGCTGCCAACCACAGCTGATGAGCCCCATCTGCCTGAAGTGACTGATTTTAAGGTGCAAGTAATGTGTCTTTGCCTCTTCCTTCTGTCAATAGAAATGGTTCTGCTGGGCTTAGTAACTAAGCACACGTGAAGCCCAGGAGGTAGACTTGGTTGCCAGAGGCTATTTGAGACAGACACCACTGGGAGCATTTAATATGTAGTGGGAGCTTGTCCCCATTAACACTATGATCAGATAAATAGAGGGATAGCTCAAGCAAAGCGGCCAGTGCGTGAGTGGACCAGTGAAGGAGTGGAGCTTTGAGGCTTTGACTCGAGAGGCTTCGACAAGAAGAGGTGGAGGACAAGCTTGATTGCAGTTAGTTTTTACAATGTCTCCTGAGACGGTGATATGCCTCTCATGTGAGGTGTGGCAGTCTTGGGGGAACTCCCCTCTCCCGCAGAGTCACATCTGCCAGAAGTGCATACGGCTGGGCGATCTGGAAGACTGTGTAAGGAATCTGGAGCAGCAGCTGGATGACCTTCGACTCATAAGGGAGAATGAGGCAATCATAGATGAGAGCTACAGGGAGGTAGTCACACCTAGGCTGTCGGAAGCAGGTCGTTGGGTGACAGTCAGAGGGGGGAAAGCGAAGGTGAGCAGACAGGTAGTGCAGAGCACCCCTGTAGCCATTCCCCTGAATAATAAGTTTACCGTCCTGGATACTGTTGGCGGGGATGTGCGACCAGGTGTGAGCCACGGTGGCAGGGCCTCCGGCACTGAGTCTGACCCTGTGGTGCAAAAGGGTGGGATGGAGAAGAGGAGAGCTGTTGTCATTGGAGACTCTGTAGTCAGGGGAGCAGACAGGAGATTTTGTGGACGTGAGAAGGACACCCGCATGGTTTGTTGCCTCCCGGGTGCCAGGGTCCGGGATGTCTCTGACCGGGTGCATGACATCCTGGTACGAGAGGGAAAGCAACCAGAAGTCATGATACATGTTGGGACCAATGACATAGGCAGAAAGAGGGATGAGGTCCTGAAGTGTGAGTTTTGGGAACTAGGCAGAAGGCTGAAGAACAGGACCTCAAGGGTGGCGTTCTCAGGATTGCTGCCAGTGCTACGTGACAGTGATGGTAAGAATTGGAGGAGATGGCAGTTGAATGCGTGGCTGAGGAGTTGGTACAGGGAACAGGGTTTTAGATTTTTAGATCATTGGGATCTCTTCTGGGGAAGGTGGGACCTGTACAGATTGGATGGGTTGCACCTGAACTCGACGGGGAGCAATATCCTTGCAGGTAGGTTTGCTAGCATGGTTCGGGAGGGTTTAAACTAATTTGCGAGGGGGGTGGGACCCAGAGCGATAGAGCAGTGAAAGAAGTGCATGGAGTAAAGCCAGATCTCACATTCAGAGAGGCTTTGAGGAAAGAGAAGCAGAATAAACGGTGTAAAGACAGTAAGGTAGAAGGGCTCAAATGTGTGCACCTCAATGCAAGAAGCATCAGGAACAAAGGTGATGAACTGAGAGCTTGGATACATACATGGAATTATGATGTAGTGGCCATTACAGAGACTTGGCTGGCACCAGGGCAGGAATGGATTCTCAATATTCCTGGATTTCAGAGCTTTACAATGGATGGGGGGTGGGGGAGGGGAGGAGGGGTAGCATTACTGGTCAGGGATACTATTACAGCTACAGAAAGGGTGGGTAATGTAGCAGGATCCTCTTTTGAGTCAATATGGGTGGAAGTCAGGAACAGGAAGGGAGCAATTACTCTATTGGGGGTACTCTATAGGCCCCCTGATAGCAGCAGAGATACAGAGGAGCAGATTGGGAGGCAGATTTTGGAAAGGTGAAAAAATAACAGGGTTGTTATCATGGGTGACTTTAACTTCCCGAGTATTGATTGGCACCTGATTAGTTCCAAGGGTTTAGATGGGGCAGAGTTTGTTAAGTGTGTCCAGGAGGGATTCCTGTCACAGTATGTGGACAGGCCGACCGGGGGAATTCCATACTCGATCTAGTACTAGGTAATGAACTGGGTCAAGTCACAGATCTCTCAGTGGTGAGCATCTGGGGGACAGTGACCACCGCTCCCTGGCCTTTAGCATTATCATGGAAACGGATAGAATCAGAGAGGACAGGAAAATTTTTAATTGGGGAAAGGCAAATTATGAGGCTATAAGGCTAGAACCTGCAGGTGTGAATTGGGATGATGTTTTTGCAGGGAAATGTACTATGGACATGTGGTCGATGTTTAGAGATCTCTTGCGGGATGTTAGGGATAAATTTGTCCCAGTGAGGAAGATAAAGAATGGTAGGGTGAAGGAACCATGGGTGACAAGTGAGGTGGAAAATCTAGTCAGGTGGAAAAAGGCAGCATACGTGAGGTTTAGGAAGCAAGGATCAGATGGGTCTATTGAGGAATATAGGGAAGCAAGAAAGGAGCTTAAGAGGGGGCTGAGAAGAGCAAGAAGGGGGCATGAGAAGGCCTTGGCGAGTAGGGTAAAGGAAAACCCCAAGGCATTCTTCAATTACGTGAAGAAAAAAAGGATGACAGGAGTGAAGGTAGGACTGATTAGAGATAAAGGTGGGAAGATGTGCCTGGAGGCTGTGGAAGTGAGCGAGGTCCTCAATGAATACTTCTCTTCGGTATTCACCAATGAGAGGGAACTTGATGATGGTGAGGACAATATGAGTGAGGTTGATGTTCTGGAGCATGTTGATATTAGGGAGAGGAGGTGTTGGAGTTATTAAAATACATTAGGACAGATAAGTTTCCGGGGTCTGACGGAATATTCCCCAGGCTGCTCCACGAGGCGAGAGAAGAGATTGCTGAGCCTCTGGCTAGGATCTTTATGTCCTCGTTGTCCACGGGAATGGTACCGGAGGATTGAAGGGAGGCGAATGTTGTTCCCTTGTTCAAAAAAGGTAGTAGGGATAGTCCAGGTAATTATAGACCAGTGAGCCTTACGTCTGTGGAGGGAAAGCTGTTGGAAAAGATTCTTAGAGATAGGATCAGTAGGCATTTGGAGAATCATGGTCTGATCAGGGACAGTCAGCATGGCTTTGTGAAGGGCAGATCGTGCCTAACAAGCCTGATAGAGTTCTTTGAGGAGGTGACCAGGCATGTAGATGAGGGTAGTGCAGTGGATGTGATCGATAATGGATTTTAGTAAGGCATTTGACAAGGTTCCACACGGTAGGCTTATTCAGAAAGTTAAAAGGCATGGAATCGAGGTAAGTTTGGCCAGGTGGATTCAGAATTGGCTTGCCTGCAGAAGGCAGAGGGTGGTGGTGGAGGGAGTACATTTGGATTGGAGGATTGTGACCAGTGGTGTCCCACAGGGATCTGTTCTGGGACCTCTACTTTTCGTGATTTAACGACCTGGATGTAGGGGTAGAAGGGTGGGTTGGCAAGTTTGCAGACGACACAAAGGTTGGTGGTGTTGTAGATAGTGTAGAAGATTGTCAATGATTGCAGAGAGACATTTTTAGGTTGCAGAAGTGGGCTGAGAAGTGGCAGATGGAGTTCAACCCGGAGAAGTGTGAGGTGGTACACTTTGGAAGGACAAACTCCAAGGCAGAGTACGAAGTAAAAGGCAGGATACTTGGTAGTGTGGAGGAGCAGGGGGATCGCGGGGTATATGTCCACAGATCCCTGAAAGTTGCCTTACAGGTGGATAGGGTAGTTAAGAAAACTTATGGGGTGTTAGCTTTCATAAGTCGAGGGATAGAGTTTAAGAGTCGCGATGTAATGATGCAGCTCTATAAAACCCTGGTTAGGCCACACTTGGAGTACTGTGTCCCGTTCTGGTCACCTCACTATAGGAAGGATGTGGAAGCATTGGAAAGGGTACAGAGGAGATTTACCAGGATGCTGCCTGGTTTATAAAGTATGCATTATGATCAGAGATTAAGGGAGCTAGGGCTTTACTCTTTGGAGAGAAGGAGGATGAGAGGAGACATGATAGAGGTGTACAAGATAATAAGAGGAATAGATAGAGTGGATAGCCAGCGCCTCTTCACAAGGGCACCACTGCTCAATACAAGAGGACATGGTTTTAAGGTAAGGGGTGGGAAGTTCAAGGGGGATATTAGAGGAAGGTTTTTTACTCAGAGTGGTTGGTGCTTAGAATGCACTGCCTGCGTCAGTGGTGGAGGCAGATACACTAGTGAAATTTAAGAGACTACTAGACAGGTATATGGAGGAATTTAAGTTGGGGGCATATATGGGAGGCAGGGTTTGAGGGCCGGCACAACATTGTGGGCCGAAGGGTCTGTACTGTGCTGTACTATTCTATGTTCTATCACTATGATGACCTTAAGGAACCTTAAGAAAGACTCTAAACATAAAACAGGAAATTATAGGCCAGTGAGTCTGACGTCCATGGTGGGAAAGTTATTGGAAGGTACTCTGAGGGACTGGATATGTAAGTATTTGGATAGATATGGACTGATTGTCAGCATGGCTTTGTGGGTGATAGGTCATTTTTAATCGTTTTTCGAGAAAGTTACCAGGAAAGTGGATGTAGACGAGGCAGGGTATTTGACAAGGTCCCACATGGGAAGTAGGTCAGAAAGGTTCAGTCGCTCAGAATTTCAAGATGAGGTAGTAAATTGAATTAGACATTGGCTTTGTCAGAGAAGCCAGAGAATGGTAGTATATTGTTGCCTTTCTGACTGGAGGCCTGTGACAACTGGTGTGCCTCAGGGATCAATACTAGGCCCTTTGTTGTTTGTCATTTATATCAATGATCTGGATGATAATGTGGTTGACTGGGTCAGCAATCTTGCAGATGATACCAAGATTGGGTGTATAAAGGGCAGTGAGGAAGGCTATCATGGCTTGCGGAGGGATCTGCATCAGCTGGAAAACTGGGCTGAAAAAAGGCAGATGGAATTTAATACAGAGAAATGTGAGGTGTTGCACTTCGGTAGGACTATTCAGGGTAAGTCTTCAACAGTGAACAGTAGGGCAATGAGGAGTGTGGTAGAATAACAGAATCTGGGAATACAGGTCCCTAAATTAGTGTCACAGGTAGATAGTGTTGTAAAGAAAGCTTTTGGCACGTTAGCCTTCAGCAATCAATGTGCTGAGTACAGGAGATGGGATGTTATGTTGAAGTTGTATAAGACATTGGTGAGGCCTAATTTGGAGTGCAGTTTTGGTCACCTACCTACAAGAAAGATATAAACAAGGTTCAAAGAGTACAGAGAAAATTCACAAGAATGTTGCTGGGTCTGGAAGAACTGATTTATAAGGAAAGATGGAATAGGTTAGGACTTTATTCCTTAGAAAGTAGAAGATTGAGAAGATATTTGATAGAGATGTACAAAAGTTATGAGGCAAATGCAAACAGGCTTTTTCTACCGAGGCTGGCTGGGAATACAACCAGAGGTTATGGGTTGTGTAAGGTGACAAGTTCAAGGGGAACATGAGGGGAAATTTCTTCACTCAGAGCTTTGTGAGTGTGTGGAATGAGCTGCCAGCACAAGTGGTGCATGCGAGCTCAATTTCAGCATTTAAGTGGAATCTGGATAGGTACATAGATAGGAGGGATATGGAAGGCTATGGTCCCAGTGCAGGTCATTGGGAGGAGCAGTTTAAGTAGTTTTGGCATGGACTAGATGGGCCAAAGGGCCTGTTCCTGTGCTGTATTTCTCTATGACTCTATGAGAAGATGCGCATGCAATCCCTTGAAGAGGCTTCCCTTCCCCTCCTGCCATCACTGAGCACTCTAACCTTGTGCATTTGTGCTGCTCCTACAGTCCAATCTGGCGTTTCTTAATGTAACTAAATACAGGCTAAAAATGCATCCCTGTGGTCCCAGGGGATGGTAGTGTTCTTGTATAATGAGAGATTAACTCAATAGGTCTGTGTTCTCTAAAGATCCAGAAGAATGAGAAAAGATTTCAGCAAAACCAACAATTTGTTAAAGCTACATGCATCAAAGTTGCTGGTGAACGCAGCAGGCCAGGCAGCATCTCTAGGAAGAGGTACAGTCGACGTTTCGGGCCAAGACCCTTCGTCAGAACCCATTTGTTAAAGCTCTTCACAGCCAAGAAGAAACTTCCCTGTAACCATTGAAGCTGAGACTGGAGACAGAGTTGGAGAATGAGGAATAGGCATTTGGGATTTAGGTGTGGAGGTACTTTCTTGTGCAGAGGTGGTGAACCTTTGAAATTCTCTCTCCTAGAGGGATGTGGAGGTTCAGTCACTAAATTCATTGAAAAGAGGCTGGGGATGATTAGAGGTAATAGTTGAGGGACATAGAGTTGAGGGAGGAGGTCAGCCATGACCTTGATTAACAGTTCAGCAGGCTGGAACACTCCTTCAGTTTCAGACCTTGTGTGTGATGTGGCGCTTTGTTTGGTTCAACACAGTTGTAAGCCTGTGTTAAACAGCTCTTGGCACTTCAGCACACCCTGTGTGATAAATAATAGCAATGTAGATTCCTTGTACACCTCGGGTGACTTGGCCTGCCACTGCTGATCCTCACCCACCAACCATTTGCTCTGAAAGAAGGTGGCAGAGTTCTGTGCAGAAGAATTAGCTTAGCACTTACACGTGACATACCTTGAGCAGGGTTACTAATGTGTCCTTAAGAAGTCAGACAGAAAGCAGTGAGCAGGCACTGCCCTCTGGGTGCATGGTGCTCTGTTGAAAGCTGCCAGTCTGCAGTTTGATCTTCAGCTTTGAGACTCTGCAAAAACAACAAGGGAAAGTAGAAGCCTAAGAAACTGGGGTGGAAAACCTGTTCAAGCCAATGGCTAAGCATTAAATTCCACTGGCATTTTACATCCCTTGTACAGGTTATTGGTTGACGCAAACACATTAGCATTTCTGGCTCTGGAGCTGGTTAGTTACTGATGAGTTATGATAATTAGAAATGAGCATTTGACCAGAAACTGTTCCTCGTGGGATGTACAAGGTCTTTTGGTCTGAGGCACATGAGGACTTTGGTTCCTGCATCAGCCTCTTACACAACATGGTTTGCACCCCCCCCCCAATACACATCACCCCAACCCCCGTACACATCACCACGCTGTCCACACCACCCCCCCGTACACACCATCTCCCCATACAGACCACCCCACCATCCCCCCTACACATCATCCCCCCTGTACACACCATCCCCCCCTACACACCATCCCCCCCTACACACCATCACCATCCCCCCCTACACACCATCCCCCCCTGCACACCATCCCCCCCTTCCCCCCCTACACACCATCCCCCCCTGCACACCATCCCCCCCTACACATCATCCCCCCTGTACACACCATCCCCCCCTACACACCATCCCCCCCTACACACCATCCCCCCCTGCACACCATCCCCCCCTGCACACCATCCCCCCCTGCACACCATCCCCCCGTACACACCTTCCCCCCGTACACACCGTTCCCCCCGTACACACCGTCCCCCGTACACACCGTCCCCCGTACACACCGTCCCCCGTACACACCGTATCCCCGTACACACCGTATCCCCGTACACACCTTATCCCCGTTCACACCATCCCCCCGTACACACCTTCCCCCCGTACACATCACCACGCTGTCCACACCATCCCACTGTATACACCACCCACCATACACACCATCCCCCCGTACACACCTTCCCCCCGTACACACCTTCCCCCCGTACACACCGTTCCCTCCGTACACACCGTCCCCTCCGTACACACCGTATCCCCGTACACACCGTCCCCCCCTACACACCATCCCACCGTACACATCACTCCCCTTATCCACACCATCCCCCCGTACACATCACCATGCTGTCCACACCATCCCCCCGTACACACCATGTCCCCCCTGCACACACCGTTCCCCCCCCCGTACACACCACCCCCCTGTGCTCATCACACCCCCGTACACACTGTCCCCCCATACACACCACCCCCTGTACTTATCACCCCCCTGTCCACACCACCCTCACCGCCGCCCCTCCCCGTACACAATACCAGCATCAATTCTACTTGCAAAATCCTTCTCACTTCCAGAAAATCATCCTCTACATTGAGACTGAGCAATGCTTAGCCACAAAGACAGAGAATTATACAACACTCCCTAAAGCCCAACCTGTCCATGCTGGCCAAGGTACCTTCCTGAGCTGGTCCCATCTTCTTCAATTTGAACCATATCTCTCTGGACTGTTTCTGCTTATGTACTTACTTACTTAATCGATCACCCCTAGTGGGGACTTTGGCCACCTGCAGTATCTTGCTGGTGTCCTCTGTCCTGGGCCAGTCTTTTAATGTGTCCCTGGGTGCAGCTCATCTTCGAAGATCATTCCTTTCCCAGGGATGAGGTCTTTGGAGCTTCTGTAGATGTTTCCGTAGCTCTGTGTTTTATACTGTACAGGATGGAGTTGCTAGCCCTATGCCTTACCCACCTCCTTTCACTTCTGGCCTTAGGACAGTCCACGGTGGAGATTTTCTGTCTGTGTACCTGTACAAATGTCTTAGAAGTTCTTTTGGTAGGTCATTCTATTTGCCCATCACCCTCTGTGTGGAAAATTTGCCTCTTGGGTTCCTTCTAAATCCCCCCTATCATCTCTCATATCAAATCTATGCCCTCTAGTTTTACACGACCTCATAGGAAAGGCCTCTGGCCTTGTCTATGCCTTTCATGATTTTATAAAACTACTTAAGTCCACCACGTAACAGTCCCAGCCTATCCAGTTTTTTATTGTAACTCAAACCTCCAATCAAGTCACATCCTTGTGGCTGTTTTGCACCCTCTCTGTTTTAGAGTCACAGGATAGAGTACTGAACCAGGCCGCTCCGCTCACCATGCATCTGCTGGACCACGTACCAGTTAGACAAATTCCACTTACTTGTACTTGGTCTGTAGTATCCTACGTATCGCTCTGACTCCATCACCCACCTGCTGCACTCAGAATTCCAGCCACCCTCCGGAGAGAAAGGTTCTCCACATTTTAGCCCCCTCCATCATTGACAGGTGAAATGATTTTCAATCAGTCTGGTCCCTGAGTTGCTGTCTGAGTGTTCACTAGCAGGTAGCTGTCCCACATATACGGAACCTGGAGCCAGTTGGCTCAAAACCCATCAAGCCCATGACTGTTTCAAAATCTGAATTCAGTTCAAGGCATTTGATATAAATGAGTAGAATTACTACAAAGCTGCGGCATTGTCCTCGCTCTCAACAATTGAACCAGTGCCCCTGAGTGAAGGCAGCCTGTGGTTTGGCCCCTCCTGGATGGTAATGAAACACTGAATATAGTAGTGAGGTACAGAGTTTGTGATTGAGGCTTCACAATCAAGGGACTGATTAGTGAGTGAGCACAGTGTGCTTGTTGCTTTGAGTTCTAATAGACACATTTTGAAATAGGTGGTGAAGTATGTGGCTTATGGCGAAATTTTCTTATCACTTTCTCTAGATGTTGGGAAGTGGTGGTGGGGACAGATGTTGGGAAGTGGCGGTGAGGACAGATGTTGGGAAGTGGCGGTGGGGACAGATGTTGGGAAGTGGCAGTTGGGACAGATGTTGGGAAGTGGCGGTGAGGACAGATGTTGGGAAGTGGCAGTGGGGACGGATGTTGGGAAGTGGCGGTGAGGAAGGATGTTGGGAAGTGGCAGTTGGGACAGATGTTGGGAAGTGGCGGTGAGGACAGATGTTGGGAAGTGGCGGTGAGGACAGATGTTGGGAAGTGGCGGTGGGGACGGATGTTGGGAAGTGGCGGTGGGGACGGATGTTGGGAAGTGGCGGTGAGGACAGATGTTGGGAAGTGGCAGTTGGGACAGATGTTGGGAAGTGGCGGTGAGGACAGATGTTGGGAAGTGGCGGTGGGGACAGTTGTTGGGAAGTGGCGGTGGGGACAGTTGTTGGGAAGTGGCGGTGAGGAAGGATGTTGGGAAGTGGCGGTGGGGACGGATGTTAGGAAGTGGCGGTGAGGACAGATGTTGGGAAGTGGCAGTTGGGACAGATGTTGGGAAGTGGCGGTGAGGACAGATGTTGGGAAGTGGCGGTGGGGACAGTTGTTGGGAAGTGGCGGTGAGGAAGGATGTTGGGAAGTGGCGGTGGGGACAGATGTTGGGAAGTGGCAGTTGGGACAGATGTTGGGAAGCGGCGGTGAGGAAGGATGTTGGGAAGTGGCGGTGGGGACAGATGTTGGGAAGTGGCAGTTGGGACAGATGTTGGGAAGCGGCGGTGAGGACAGATGTTGGGAAGTGGCGGTTGGGACAGATGTTGGGAAGTGGCAGGGTGGCAGTTGCTGGCCCTTCCTGCACTCAGTCCTGCCAGTGATCAGTTGAACACATCACTACCTAATTTATGGGAGTCATAACAAATTCCCATGTCTCCGCTAGTCCTCAGGGACAAGACCCATCTAGATTCATGTTTTCCCCCAAATAAGATACCTCCCTCACTGAACTGAGCAAGCCCAGCCCCTGGAACCCTGCTAGTGTGTGACTGGGCTGTCAGTTGACAGTTGTGCATTAGAAAAACAGATTCTTGTTAGTCACAGATGAGCAAGTGTCATGCTCAACAAGTCCAACATAAAGGGAATGTTTTCTGTTAACCCTGATCCAGCCACATTCATTTCTTGCAAGCACCCTAGGAATGAACAAGCACAGCTGTTCCCGCAAATAATTTGACCAGTCTGAGTGTGTGTGTGTGTGTGTGGTGTCTGTGTGTGTGTGTGTGTGAGGTGTGTGTGTGGTGTGTGGGGTGTGCGTGTGGTGTGTGTGTGTGTGTGTGGTGTCTGTGTGTGTGGTGTGAGTGTGTGTGTGGTGTGTGGGGTGAGTGTGTGGGGTGTGTGGTGTCTGTGTGTGTGTGTGTGAGGTGTGTGTGTGGTGTGTGGGGTGTGCGTGTGTGTGTGTGTGGTATCTGTGTGTGTGAGGTGTGTGGTGTGGTGTCTGTGTGTGTGTGTGAGAGGTGTGTGTGTGTGTGGTGTGTGGGGTGAGTGTGTGGTGTGTGTGGTGTCTGTGTGTGTGTGTGAGGTGTGTGTGTGGTGTGGGGTGTGTGTGTGGTGTCTGTGTGTGTGAGGTGTGTGGGTGTGTGAGGTGTGTGTATGTGTGGTGTGTGTGTGAGAGGTGTGTGTGTGTGGTGTGTGTGGTGTCTGTGTGTGAGGTGTGTGTGTGTGAGAGGTGTGTGTATGTGGGGTGTGTGTGTCTGTGGTGTGTGTGTGTGTGGTGTGTGGGGTGAGTGTGTGGGGTGTGTGGTGTCTGTGTGTGTGTGTGTGTGAGGTGTGTGTGTGGTGTGTGGGGTGTGCGTGTGGTGTGTGTGTGGTGTCTGTGTGTGTGAGGTGTGTGTGTGTGAGAGGTGTGTGTATGTGGGGTGTGTGGTGTGTGTGTGTGTGTGTGTGTGTGGTGTGTGGGGTGTGCGTGTGGTGTGTGTGTGTGTGTGTGGTGTCTGTGTGTGTGAGGTGTGTGGTGTGGTGTCTGTGTGTGTGTGTGTGAGGTGTGTGGTGTGGTGTCTGTGTGTGTGTGTGTGAGGTGTGTGTATGTGTGGTGTGTGTGTGAGAGGTGTGTGTATGTGTGGTGTGTGAGAGGTGTGTGTATGTGTGGTGTGTGTGGTGTCTGTGTGTGAGGTGTGTGTGTGTGTGAGAGGTGTGTGTATGTGGGGTGTGTGTGTCTGTGGTGTGTGTGTGTGAGGTGTGTGTGTGTGTGGTGTGTGGGGTGAGTGTGGGGTGTGTGGTGTGTGTGTGGGGTGTGCATGTGGTGTGTGTGTGAGGTGTGTGAGAGTGAGTGAGAGAGAGGTGGATTAACAGAGTCATAGTTGTAAAGCTCAGAAATTGGGCCCTTTGAGCCACAGCATCCTTGTAGGCGTTTTTCTGTCTACACTAACCCTATTTGACCATATTAGGACCCTATCTTTCAATGCCTTGCCTATTGTAAATGTCTCCTGAACACAGCAATTGTGTCTGATTTCTCCCAGCCTCCTCTGGCAATGTGTTAACGATATCAAGCACTAATCAGTCCCAGAAAGGCAAAGAATTTCTCAAAAAGCCAAACTATTTACTCATTGCTTTCCCAACCCCCTTCCAGCTTCATTCCATTCCGGCTTTAGTGTTTCTTTCCCCTTTGAGCCAGTACAGATCTGAACAATGGGCACCAAAGTGTTAACCAGGGTTTGCTCTGCAATGTAGTGGTGTGGTATGCATTTGGTTGTAAGGTATGTAGGTCAGAGGAATGTTGGTTTGTCCCATGACTTTCATCAACAGCTCAACTTCCCCTGCCCTCCCCCTCCCTCTGCTTCAAGCACATTCTTTGTTCAGTGCAGAACTTTGCAGCAGGAAGTTAGGAGCCTATCAAGGTCATTAAGTCATTCCCTTGGGAGCAGGGGAGGAAGGTGGAGCTGAATGTGGAATGCTGCTTTCTACTGACATTAATACAGTGAATTTTTACTGGAAGTGTTTGGTTAAACAAAAGAGCAGAGACAGGATTTCTGAAGCTTTTGCACAATTATTTGTACTCTGTACGGAAAAGTGCTCTATAAATAAAGTTATTATTAATTTTAAAGTTGCCAAAGAGTGTCGCAGTACGAAGCTGTGCCTTCACCCTCTCTTGAATTGCTTTGTGTGTTGCCAGCATCACATGGTAATTATCGCTGCAGAAGTCAATGTTATTTCCTATTTATTGCTCAGAGGAATGCAATCTGGGGAGCCAAGGTCCTTGATTTGTTTTTTTCTCTTTGGCTTCCCCCTGTGAATCTCAGTGAAAAACAGCGAGGGGTGATTTCATAGCAGGACAACAGTTGAAGGACTGATTCAGAGAAAGGCTCATTCTTCAGAGCCATTGTCTCAATGACATGACATCAGGAGCATTGGAGATGGTGTAGTGCTTAGTACAACACTTAACAGTACAGATGACCCGTATTCAATTCCCACCGCTGCCTGGGAGGAGTTTGTATGTTCTCCCCATGACCGCATAGGTTTCCTCCAGGTACTCCAGTTTCCTCCCACAGCCCAAAGATGTACTGGCTAGTCGGCTAATTGGTCATTGTAAATTGTCCTGTGATTAGGCTGGGATTAAATCAGAGGTTTGCTAGGAGGTGTGGCTCAAAGGCCGGAAGGGCCTATTCTGTTCTGTATCTCAATAAATAAATATTCCTTTTTGTAATCTCAGAGCTATAGAACAACAATCTTGCATTAGTCGACCATTTTGAATGTTGGAGACAATCTCAAGGTATTCATTCCACAGGAGTGTTATTTCCAAAGATCAGCAGCAAGCCAAATAGAGATTTTGGGAGCCGATGGCTCTCAGGCATAATTTGAAGATGGGGCAGAGACAGGAAGAGCTTATGCAGAGAACCTCAGGGCTTTGGACATTCACGGCTAGAAACAGGGCATCAGGCAGAATGAGGACATGGATGTGAGAGCCACTGAGGTTGGTGTCACAAAGGTACTCAACAGAAATGTTTGAGGAATATTCACTCTCAGAGATGCTAGAAAATTCAGAATGTCAGTCAGAATCTGTGAAAGAGAAGCAGTTAACATTTCAGGTCTGGAAAAGTCTGCCAGTTCTCATGAAGGGTCTTCAACTGAGGTCTTAACTGTTTCACTTTCCACAAGTATTTCCAGCTTTTTCTGTTATTATTTCAGATTTCCAGTTATGTACAGGTGTTCCGCAGGGGTCGGTGTTGGGAGCAGTTCTTTCTCTGCTATGTATCAATGATTGAGATGATGAAATAGATGGCTTTGTTGCCAAGTTTGCAGGTTATACAAAGATTGGTGGAGGGGCAGGTAGTGTTGAGGAAACAGGTAGGATGCAGAAGGACTTAGACAGATTAGGAGAAGGGGCAAGAAAGTGGCAACTGAAATACAATGTTGGAAAATGGTAGAAGAAATAAATGTGCGGACTATTTTCTAAATGGGGAGAAAATCCAAAAACCTGAGATGTAAAGGGACTTGGGAGTTCTTCTTGTAGAGAACACCCTAAAGGTCGAGTTGGTGATGAGGAAGGCAAATGCCATGTTAGCATTCATTTCAAGAGGTCTAGAATACAAGAGCAAGCATGTGATGCTGAGGCTTTATAAGGCACTAGTGAGGCCTCACCATGAGTATAGTGAACAGTTTTGGGCCCCTCATCTTAGAAAAGATGAGGGTCCAGAGGAGGTTCACATGGATGATTCCAGGAATGAAAATGTTAACATATGAGGAACGTTTGATGGCTCTGGGTCTGTACTCACTGGAATTCAGAAAGGTGAGGTGGGATTTCATTGAAACCTTTCGAATGTTGAAAGGCCTAGACAGTAGATGTGGAAAGGATGTTTCCCCTGGTGGGAGAGACTAGGACAAGGGGGCACAGCCTCAGGATAGAGGGGTGCCCTTTCAAAACAGAGATGTGGAAAAATTTCTTTAGCCAGTGGGTGGTGAATTTGTGGAATTTGTTGCCACATGCAGCTGGGGAAGTCAGGACGTTGGGTGTATTTAAGGCAGAGATTGATAGGTTCTTGGTTGGAAATGGCATCAAAGGTTACGGGGAGAAGGCCAGGAACTGGGGTTGAGGAGGAGGCAAAAAAGGATCAGCCATGATTGAATGGCGGAGCAGACTCGATGGACCAGATAGCCTAATTCTGCTCCCATGTCTTATGGTACAGGACTAAAATGCTATGGTAGATTTTCTGTGCCTGTACATGAATACAAAAGAATATTGATAAACTGCAAATTAAATGTGTGTGGTTTACAATGTTACAGTAACAGAGGACTAATTAAAATGTGGGCTGTAAGGGGTTTTAAAAATTTCTGGATATAATGTGATCAGGAAAGACGGGAGGGAAGAGAGAAAGGGGATGTGGCAGTGCTGATTAGCAGTTTTAGAGCGAGAGAATGCCCTGGGATGATCAAGGAGAGAATGTTTGCTCAGAATTACAATGAAGATGTGAAGATCAGGGAAGATCAAATGTAAGTAATCCGGCAAAAGAGCCAAAAGAGTGGATGAGAAAATTGTCTTCTTGGTTGGATTTTGTTGGAGTGGTGAAGACAGATTTTGTTGTAGATTTAGATGGAGCTGATTAAGTATCTGAAAGGAAGGGTGGTTCAGAGATGTGGAGCATGTGAAGAGAGGTTGGGAGAGTGGGACAGGATGGATTGCTCTAGCACGGAGTGGGTACAGATTCAGCTAAAACTGCAGTTGATCTGTGACTCTGAGAAAGACACAGCCTAATGCTTGTCCACAGCACTGCCTGGTGGCCAGAGGAGGAAGTACAATAGTGGTGAGAGTAGCATTCATTGAACCATGGTAACCTGCAGCTTTCTGCTCCTTGTCCTAAGATACTGTAGTCAGTTGCAGTGAACCTTGTCTAACAACTGCCGAGTACCATCCCCCACCCTAATCATTCACTCTATTCACCACCATGGCTGCTGCGCTACAGTTACTCACCCAGGCTATTGCAAAAGCACACCGTTCTGTCACCCAGGAGGACAGGTACAGTCAGCACCACGTGGAGTCACCTTCCTGACTATATCATTGTTCTGGGGCATGCTCTTTACATAGAGTGGTAGATGCCTGGATCAGGATTCCAGGGCAGGTGTTGCAAGCAGGTTCAACAGAAGGGATATTGGCCACACGCAGGCAGAAGTGCAGTTTAAATTGGCACTTTAGGCCAGGAGCCTGGTCCTGTGCCATTCTCAGTGGGTTTTTTTTGCCACTGAGTCTCAATGCAGGAGCAGATAACAATCCTCTCCCACCTTTATCTCAAGACTTGGAGTGATCTATGAATTCAGCCACCATCTCACAGACAGTTGTTGTGGTCTCTCAATCACATGCTGTTGTGCGTTTCATCAACAGGAGGAACGAAAGAACTTAGTGGAGCAAAGTGCTCTTGCTTACCAAAAGTATTAAACCATTCAAATTAAATTAACTAGAGAAGAAGGAACATTTCGTAAAGTGGCGTAATTAATAGGGCTGCCTCCTCGTAGCGACGCAGTCAAGTCAAGTCAAGTCTATTTATAAAGCACATTTAAAAACAACTCATGTTGACCAAAATGCTGTACAATCCATAGTAGGTAACTAAAATCACAAATACAAGAAACACAGATATAGACAACAAGGCACACAGCTTATAGGCACAAAATAAAAAACACATGAGCCTAAGCACAAGTCAAAAATCAGCCACATCAGGAAGATTCAAACGCTAGTGAATAAAGGTAAGTTTTGAGCCTGGACTTAAAAGAGTCAATGGAGGGGGCAGATCTGATAGGGAGGGGAATGCTGTTCCACAGTCTAGGGTTACAACAGCAAAGACTCAGGTTCAATCCGACCTTGCATCATGTGGAGTTTGCACAGTCTCCACGTGAGTACAGGTGTTCCTCAACATGCTCCATTTTCCTCCCACATGGCAAAGGCATACAGGTTGATGAGTTAAATGCCACTATGAATTGCTACTGGGGGGGGAGGGCGTTGTTTATAGGAGTACAGAGAGAATTAAATGGATTGTGGAGGATGATATCCATGAATGGTTGATGATGAGTATTGACTTAGCTGAAGGCTTTAGGCTGTGTGACTAAATGTGTGATTTCCATCCTTGTCAGTAATTAGGTTGCTGTATTGTTGTTGGTGAAAGATAACTTTACTGGATTCTGTATGCTTTACAGACAGGGAACAGCAGCAAGAGAAGGAGCAGCTTCGGAGGGAGTTACGCCTCTCGTGCAGCAGGTATGAAGATCAGCAGAGGCGGGTGCAGCTTCTTGACCACGCACTCAACAGCACACAGTCCAAAGTAGTGCGGCTTGAGGACGAGGTATGTTCAATTCCACTCCGATTCCTTAACTCGAGGCTGCCACAGAATAGTCAGGGTTCTGAAGCCAGGCATTTCTCTCTCTCTCTCAGTTGCGGAAAAAGCGAGCCTACGTGCAGAGAGTGGAGAAGCTGCAGCATGCTCTAAGCCAGCTGCAGGCTGCATGTGAGAAACGGGAGCAGCTGGAGCTGCGACTGAGGAAACGCCTGGAGCAGGAACTGAAGAGTCTGCGGACGCAGCAGGTAAGTCAATAACCTGCCAGCTGTCTCAAAATACCATGCCAAGGGTAATCCCATTTTGTTAGAAAGGCTAATGTTGTTCAAACCAATGGAGTCTGGGTAGTAACGTGTTTGGGTCCACCCCGATGTCTATCTTATTGAATAACAGATGTTATGTCTTTGTCCTGAATCCAGTGGTCTGTGTAGAGATCAACTGTAATAAAGGACGTTTGACCCAAGATTACCAGGAAGGACCTGGGCATAAAAGGCTTGAATGCAAGCCCCACAAGGATTCTTCAGAAAATAGACAATAGGTGCAGTAGTAGGCCATTCGGCCCTTTGAGCCAACACCGCCATTCACTGTGATCATGGCTGATCATCCACAATCAGTATCCAGTTCCTGCCTTATCCCCATTACCTTTGATTCCGCTACCTTTAAGAGCTCTAGCCATCTCTTTCTTGAAAGCATCCAGAGACTTGGCCTCCACAGCCTTCAGGGGCAGAGCATTCCATATACCCACCACTCTCTGGGTGAAAAAGTTTTTCCTCAACTCCGTTCTAAATGGCTTACCCCTTATTCTTAAACTGTGGCCTCTGGTTCTGGACTCACCCATCAGTGGGAACATGCTTCCTGCCTCCAGCGTGTCCAGTCCCTTAATAATCTTACATGTTTCAATAAGATCCCCTCTCAGCCTTCTAATTTCCAGAGTATACAAGCCCAGTCGCTCCAATCTTTCGACATATGACAGTCTTGCCATCCCGGGAATTAACCTTGTGAACCTATGCTGCACTCCCTCAATAGCAAGAATGTCCTTCCTCAAATTTGGAGACCAAAACTGCACACAGTACTCCAGGTGTGGTCTAACCAGAGCCCTGTACAGCTGCAGAAGGACCTCTTTGCTCTTATACTCAATTCCCCTTGTTATGAAGGCCAACATACCATTAGCTTTCTTCACTACCTGCTGTACTTGCATGATTGCTTTCAGTGACTGATGTACAAGAACACCTAGATCTCATTGTACTTCCCCTTTTCCTAACTTGACTCCATTTAGATAATAATCTGCCTTCCCGTTCTTACTACCAAAGTGGATAACCTCACATTTATCCACATTAAACTGCAACTGCCCACTCACGCAGCCTGTCCAAGTCACCCTGCATTCTCATAACATCCTCCTCACATTTCACACTGCCACCCAGCTTTGTGTCATCTGCAAATTTGCTAATGTTACTTTTAATCCCTTCATCTAAATCATTAATGTATATTGTAAGTAGCTGCGATCCCCGCACCGAGCCTTGCAGTACTGCACTAGTCACTGCCTGCCATTCTGAAAAGGACCCATTAATCCCTACTCTTTGTTTTCTGTCAGCCAGTCAATTTTCAATCCATGTCAGTACTCTGCCCCCAGTACCATGTGCCCTAATTTTGCCCACTAATCTCCTATGTGGGACCTTATCAAAGGCTTTCTGAAAGCCCAGGTACACTACATCCACTGGCTCTCCCTTGTCCATTTCCATAGTTACATTCTCAAAAAATTCCAGAAGACTAGTCAAGCATGATTTCCCCTTCATAAATCCATGCTGACTCGGACCAATCCTGTTACTGCTATCCAGATGTGTCATAATTTCATCTTTTATAATTGACTCCAGCATCTTTCCCACCACCAACGTCAGTCTAACCGGTCTATAATTCCCTGTTTTCTCTCTTCCTCCCTTCTTGAAGAAAGGGACAACATTAGCCACCCTCCAATCCACAGGAACTGATCCTGAATCTATAGAACATTGGAAAATGATTACCAATGTGTCCACAATTTCTAAAGCCACTTCCTTAAGTACCCTGGGATGCAGACCATCAGGTCCTGGGGACTTATCAGCCTTCAGACCCAACAGTCTATCCAACACCATTTCCTGCCTAATATAAATTTCCTTCAGTTCATCCATTACCCTAGGTCCTTTGGCCACTATTATATCTGGGAGATTGTGTCTTCCCTCGTGAAGACGGATTCAAAGTACCTGTTCAACTTGTCTGCCATTTCCTTGTTCCCCATAATAAATTCATCCGTTTCTGTCTTCAAGGGCCCAATTTTGGTCGTAACTAATTTTTTCCTTTTCACATACCTAAAGAAGCTTTTACTATCCTCCATTATATTTTTGGCTAGTTTACCTTTGTACCTCATTTTTTCTCTACGTATTGCCTTTTTAGTTACCTCCTGTTGCTCTTTAAAAGTTTCCCAATCCACCGGCTTCCCACTCATCTTTGCTATGTTGTACTTCTTCTCTTTTATTTTTATACTGTCCATTACTTCCCTTGTCAGCCATGGCCTCCCCTTACTCCTCTTAGGATTTTTCTTCCTCTTTGGAATGAACTGATCCTGCACCCTCCACAGTATTCCCAGAAACACTTGCCATTGCTGTTCCACTGTCATCCCTGCTAGGGTATTGTTCCATTGCACTTTGGCCAGCTCCTCCCTTATAGCACCATAGTTCCCTTTGTTCAACTGTAATACTGACACTTCCGAGTTTCCCTTCTCCCTCCCAAATTGTAGATTAAAACTTATCATATTATGGTCATTTGATTTTGTCACACAGGCACCAAAGGGAAAGAACTTGCATTTATGTACTGCTGTTCGTATCATTACGACAGCCCAAATTGCTTCACTGCAGCGTACTGAAAGTCTGATCACTGGGGCAATATATGGGAAACAGAAGCACCAGTTGTGCAGTGTGTGAGGAGAATACCAGCTCTGTCAGGTTAAATGACCCAGATAGGATAAGTAAGGCCAGGGACATAACCAAAGTCTCCAAGGTTATGCACATTTTCAATGGAGGGAGCATTAAGAGAATGTTTCTCCCTTGTGACTTGACACCTTTCCACTTAGCAAGGTCTGAGGGTATATTCGGCATTTAACAAGGGTGACAAGGAACGTCCTGCAAAGTGCTAACACTGTGCTCTCGCCACATTGCCTGTTTTTCTGTGAGACACGCTAACACTGGATTCTCCCCACAGCGCCAAGCAACAGCTCAGGGCCCTGGATCTTCAGAGTACAGTGTGCCAGCATTGATGGAGCTGCTCCGTGAGAAGGAGGAGAGGATTCTAGCTCTGGAAGCTGACATGACAAAATGGGAACAGAAGTATCTGGAGGAGAGCACTATGCGGCAGTTTGCAATGGATGCTGCTGCTACAGCAGCTACCCAGAGGTGTGTCCCTGCATGTCCAGGTGTTTGTTTCCATTCCACACTCTAGGTCAGATACATTAAAGGATGTACTGGACATATCCTTCCTCCTTAGTACTCACCACCCCTACTCTTGCATCCTGTCTTAGATTTTTCTCTCCATTTAGGAGCATAATTAGGCCATTTGGGCCATCAAGTCTGCTCTGCCTTTCCATCATGGCAGATCCAATTCTCCACTCAGCCCCAATCTCCTGCCTTCCCCCATATCCCTTCATGCCCTGACTAATGAAGAATCTATCAACCTCTGCCTTAAATATACATAAAAACTTGGCCTCCTATGGTTCATGAGATCATGAAGAGTCAGACTCGACTAAACAACCAAACAACAATAGCCAGCTTCAGCTTCTCTCTTCAGGGGAACTGAATAGTTTTCTTTATTTCTGCAGAGACACCACTATAATCAATCATTCCCCTCACCATTCACCCAACAACAGCTTCAATGGGAGCTCTCTGGAGAAATGTGTTTACTACGAGAACGGCGAGGTTATTGTGACCAATCATCGGCACCAAGAGATGGAGAACAGGTACTGATTTACATAGCAGCAACAGGAAGAGTGGAGCTGAACTTGGGACAGGGATGGGGATTCCAATGGATTTGTGCTTTGTAATGGAGCCTGGACTAGTGAAGCATGTTCCAATAGGAAGAGGTTAGATGTGAGGCAGTGTTCAGGGTGGTGGTGACATAGCAGTGCTCCTGGGTACAGTTTGGCCACAATACTCTGAGGATAATTGTGGTCCTATACCAGGCAATCAGACATCTCCCCTGGCTCCCTGCTACTGTTTACATGCAGGAATTGACCAGCGAGGGAATCTGCTGGTGCTATGGTTCTGGGAATATCTGGAGCCACAGCTACCTCAGGATGGTGTAACCCAATTGAACTGTCGACAGCAACCATTCTACCCTTGTCCTGCTCTGCCTGTCTCAGCCAAGTCTGATTGTCCCAAAGCCAGTGACCGTTACTGTCTGAGGAACACACATAAATGTTGCTGGTGAACGCAGCAGGCCAGGCAGCATCTCTAGGAAGAGGTGCAGTCGACGTTTCAGGCCGAGACCCTTCCCTCTCTTGCTGTCTGACCCATCCCCACAGCCTGACCTTCTGTGTTACTTTGCTGAATCTGTAAATCACTCTGGGTTATCAGCGTCGAGAAGATGTGGGAGGGATTTTGCTTTGAGCAACTGGTCATGAATTGATAGCAGGAATAAGCAGCCATCGGTGAAGGTGTCTGTGTTAGTGCAGACCTCTGGTTTGGTCAAGAGAGCTGTGAGTAATGACCTCTTCTTGCACTCAGGATTAAAGCCCTGCATGCACAGATCCTGGAGAAGGATGCCATCATCAAGGTCCTCCAACAGCGCTCCAGAAAAGACCAGATGAAGCCTGAGCAACTGGCACTGCGACCAGCTCGGTCAGTGCCCTCCATTGCCCTGTCCACGGGTATATCCCTGACCAGTGACAGGGATGACAAGGCGATCCATGGCAGCTCAGGTAAATTACCACCAGGTAACTTTGGTTACTTCACTTGAGGCATTTTGTAATGGATCAATGTCAGGTTGTGTGTCTGAACCCCAAGCCACAGATACTGGAGCTCCGAGTTCTGATCAGGACAGTTCTGCATTGTTGTTTTAGTCAGCTTCACTCAACTGATCTGTTTGGCAAGTCAGTCACTGCCTTAAGATTAGATTAGTTTAGATTAGATTCAACTTTATTGTCATTGTGCTGAGTACAGGTACAAAGCCAATGAAATGCAGTTAGCATCTGACCAGAAATGCAAAGAATAGTGTTATTTACAAAATAACTGCGAATAAAAAGTAAGTGCTACAGCACACAAATATAAAAGTAATGAGACAGTACAATATGGGTGTAATACTGCTTAGCGCTGTGATGTGAGGTTCAGCAGGGTCACAGCCTCAGGGAAGAAGCTCTTCCTGTGCCTGCTGGTGCGGCAGCAGAGGCTCCTGTAGTGCCTACCAGATGGGAGGAGAGTAAGAAGTTCATGGTTAGGGTGAGATGCATCCTTGACAATGCTTTTCGCCCTGCCCTGGCAGTGTTTATGGTAGATGTTCTCAGTGGTGGGCAATTGGTTGCTGATAATCAGCTAAGCAGTTTTCACCACATGCTGGAGTGCTTGGCGGTCCAATACGGGACAATTGCCATACCACACTGAGATGCAGTTGGTGAGTATGTTCTCAATGGTACAGCGGTAAAAGTTCGTCAGTATCCTGAGACAGAGGTGAGCTTTCTTGATGCTCCGCAGGAAATAAAGGCACTGTTGTGGCTTTTTTGATCAGGATGGAGGAGTTCAGGGACCAGGTGAGATCCTCGGAAATGTGGACACCAAAGAATTTGAAGCTTGATATGTGCTCCACTACAGCTCCGTTGATGTAGGTGGGGACATGAGTGTGGCTCCTAGCATGCCTGAAGTCCACAATGATCTCCTTGGTCTTCTGGGTTATGGGCCAGGTTGTTGTCGGCACACCAAGCGGTCAGGTGCTGGACCTCGTCCCTGTAGGCCGTCTTGTCATCCCGTCTGATCAGGCCAACCACCGTGGTGACGTCTGCGAACTTGATTATGGAGTTAGAACCATGTATAGGAACGCAGTCATAGCTGAAAAGGGAGTACAGAAGAGGGCTCAGCACACAGCCTTGCGGCATGCCGGTGTTCAGGGTGAGAGTGGAGGAGGAGAGGTTGTCTAACTTAACTGATTTGGGTCTGTTAGTCAGAAAGTCCAGGGTCCAATTGCAGAGGGGTTAGCTGATACCAAGCTGGCAAAGTTTGGCCATCAGCTTGGAGGGGATCACAGTATTGAATGCCGAAGTAAAGTCAATGAACAGCATTCTGACGTAAGAGTTGGAGCTGTCCAGGTGAGTCAGGGCAGAGTGAAGTGCCGTGGAGATGGCATCCTCTGTTGACCTGTTGGTGCAACAGGCAAATTGATGGGGGTCCAGGGTAGTGGGCAGACAAGATTTCACATGTGCTAGAACCAATCCTCAAAGTACTATGCAATGATGGGGGTGAGTATAACTGGGCAGAAGTCTAAGTTTGTCTTCTCTGAAGACTAACCAAGTTCCCCAGTCACTGACAACATTTTAGGGAGGATAACAGGGAGTTTGCACTGAGTGGAGTGGATATCTTACACTAATTCCATTTATCACCAGAATCTGGACATTGACCAGCCCATTGGTTTGAAAGGTACTGAAACTTTGGCAAATGAATGATGTGCAATGTAAGGGCTTGATGCCTCTGCAGACCTGCCAGTTTGACTGAGGTTCACTGTCTCTCAAACAAGTCAGCTTCAGAGCACCTTACAAATCCGACCAATTGGGTCGTAAGCCCATACTTCTCAGATTTCAAATGGTGACCAACCATTTAATTCCAACCCCATTCCCATTCCAACACGTTGGTCCGTGGCCTCTTCTCCTGCAACAAAGAGGCCACTCTCAGGTTGAAGGATTAAAACCTCATATTCCATCTGGGTAGCCTCCAGCCTGATGACATGAACATCAGTTTCTCTATCTTCCAGTAAGTTTTCACTCCCCCCACCTTCTCTTTTTTCCCATTCCCCACTGTGGCTCCCATCTTACCTCTTCTCCTCACCTGCCTATCATGCGGTGCTCCTCCCCTTTCCCTTTCCCCCATGGTCCACTCTCTTTTCCTCCTATCAGACTCCATCATTGGTCCTTGGCCTTTTCCACTTATCACCTTTTACTTCATTCCCCCTCCTCCACCCACCTGGCTTCACCTATCACATTTTTGCTTGTACTCCTTAACCACCCCCCCCCCCACCCCACCCCACTGCATTCCCTTCACTTCATCTCCCTTCCTTTCATTTCTATAGATGCTGCCTGGCCTGCCTCATCCCTCCAACATATTTTGTGTGACCTGTAAACACCACGGGAACACAAAGCGTAAGCCTTGCATTTTGCAAATGCTGAAGTAAAGGACTCAATATTCAGCAGACCTTTCCATCTTTCAGGTGCTGTAAACAAAGGCTGCATCGAGGATCAGAGTGTGGCTTCAGACTCTCATCCTGCAGTGTCACACACTAAACATGGGAGCAGAGACGGCAGCACACAGACTGAGAAAATGGCCGAAGCAATACAGTCAGCCCCGGGAGGCTCACAGGACAACGAGAGCTCAGGCAGCTCACGGGCTAACAAACCTATGACCAGTTCAGTAGGTGAGTATCTGTGTGATTTTCAGCGAACAGGGAGAGGAGAGAAGGGAAGGCTAGTGTTTCAGTGATATGAGGAATCTGGCAGGTGACTCATTGTTTCTGTAGAATCTCTTTAAACTGGAGAGTGCCGATTGCCATTTCTCACTCTTCACATTATCCCAAGTAATTCCAGCTCACTGGTTTAGGTGGGATGCAGGGGATCCAGAAAGCTGTGATGGTGAAGGGAAGGGAATTCATAGAACTAATAAATTAATTTTTAAAAGGCACTGACACCACTGACACGTATTCATCTTGTGCATTTGATATCCATAGATCTGCTGCAGACACCAAACCAGGTGAGTCTCAGCACTGTTAAAAGCCAAGATTCAACAGACAACGACATGGTGGAAATCCTCATATGAGAACGACATCTACCAGATGATGGCAGACTTCTGTGTAATATAAAGGCCTTCAGGTTTCGCAAACCTTTAACTCCTTACTGCCAATGTGGAACCAGGACAAAACCAAGGAAAATCTGAACAATTCCTGCATAAAGTATGGAGTCAGAATATGATTTTTATGAAAAAAGGGAAATGTGGCCTTGAATGCATCATATCCATAAGCTGCTATAACATTTGAAGGTTATACACACAAGAAGAGCTGAACTAGTCTTTGTGCCGTGTGTGAAGCTTCCCTGAGTGGCAGGAGACACTCTCAAATTAATCCAGACTATCTGAAGTGTTGTGAAGTTCCATTCTGAGATGGGCACATTGGTGTTATAGAAGGCAGTATTTTTACACAACTGCCAAGCATAAAAGCTTCACAGCAGCATTAATAAATATAATTACAAATATCTAGCACTAGACCGTATAATATATACTGTACATAATGCTGTAAATTATTCTTTATTTTAACAAGTTCTGTTTCAGCTTTAAACTTTGTGCAATTTAACTAAATCTTTGCTATGACTGAAAATGTCTCTTGAACTTCCCTTGTCATTTCTGCCAGCAAGGGATGTGATTTCTGTGTCGCCATCCTCCACGTTTATGTCTCATTTCCCTCCTTCAGTACCTCCTGTGCATTTTTTGATCAATATGTATATAGCTTTCCTCGTGACTGACAACTTCTTCCAGCCAAACCTTGAATTGGAGCTGACTTGGAGAAAACCCCCCACTGTAGCTTCACTACCCCAGGCCTTAGCATTCTGTCATGGGCACAGGAAGATTCCACAACACATTGAAAGGATGCTCAGTTGACAATTGAGGCTTTGTGTGTTCAGAGGGGGATGTTATCAGCAGTTCTGCAATATTATCTACACCTTCCTGAGTGAAAGCATTCTTAAAAAGGACTAAAGTGCTTGTGGTCCACTAGTGCAGGACACCACAGAATCTACCACAGAGTGCTCCTCCCCAAGCAAAATACCCCATAACAGAAGATCACCACCTCCAACTGCACAGTGAGAAATGAACCATTTTGTGCCTCTGCAAGTCTGGCCTCCTGATTTAGGAAGTCCAGTGGGAGGGGGAAGGGTGGATGGTATGGTTCCACTGTTCCCTGGTCATTTCCCCATTGCCCAACCCCAGCCCAGATTTGGAATAGGGATTCTGCCTGCATCAGTGAGAATCTGTGTGGTCATTGCATCTGTCCATCCCTCCCTGAACAGTTGCCAATCCATTCCTGGACTCGGCAGGAGCAGGACTGGCAAGTATCTGTATTCTGCAGTCACATATTCACAGTGGGTCTGGTCCCCTGAGCATTGCCACACAAGGGGCGCTGAGCTTAGGGCACTGGGCAGACTGGCAGCTGGTTTCTGCCACAATGACACATTTCCAAGTAATGAAATGAGGACGGATAGGGTTACATCCAAGTTTCGAACCTACAGCTGTCCCTTCATTCACTTTTGGGTCTAAGCATGGACCAACTACACTCCACTGAGGTATCCTGGGTACAGATACAGGTTGGGAATGGCCCTGTGATGTCATTGCGTCAGTGGCCCAAATTATTAGGAAAACCCATCCCGGAAAGATGCATGAGCTGGGATCGGTGTCTCACATTCCACCCTGCCATGAGAGCAGTCACAGGAAAGTGAATTCTGTGAGCAGCCAAGTGAAGGACAGAGGGCAACTTGTTAATCCTACATATCGACCTGTCCAGCTGGTTACAAGGTGATGTCTTCCATGTAATGTGCTTGCTGGCCATTGCCTTCTCTCTATGACAGCATTCACACCTACTTTGTTTACAAAAATATTGTGAAGCAAAAAAAACAAAAAAAATTAATATATTTTGTACGAATATTTGTATCTGACACGGCTGTATTTTAGTGCCACTGAACCTCATGCCAAAGATGATAAACTGCATTATTATTAAATAACTTATGTAAGTATTTAATGATGAAGTCAGGGTTGTATGGAAAGGCACCAAACCCTGGGATTGCTGCAGCGTTCTGTATGGTATATAGTTATTTCAAATTAATGATGTGAATCTTAGACATCGGATTTTTATATTGGAATATCACCACACATTTCAGTAATAAAATCAAAAATTAATTTTAAAAAATGCCGCTTCAGCATTTTCTACTTTGAATCTTGCCTACCCTAGAAAGTCTAAACTTTTGTAGACTGACATCACCAGCTCATTCATCAGCCTCACAGCCTCTGGAGCTCAGTGAACTGACAGCAGGAGGAAAAGGATGTTGACCTGTTAACTCCTCAGCAGCTCCGAGATAAAATGCTCTTATTACTCCCACTCCTCTATAGATTTCCCCATTTTCCTATTTCATCTAATTCCTTTTCCCTGGAATGGGTAGATGATTGCCTACATTACCTCTGGTTCTTTGTCCAATCAAATCAATGTCTTCTTCTGACCTGTCCTTGTGCTGATCATACCTCAGCACATTCATAAGACCATAAGATATTGGAGCACAATTAGGCCATTTGGCCCATCGGTTCTGCTCCACTATTTCATCATGGCTGATTCAATTTTCTTCTCAGCCCCAATCTCCTGCCTTCTCCCCATATCCCTTCCTGCCCTGACCCATCAAGATTCTATCACCCTCTGCCTTAAATATATGTATAGGCTTGGCCTCCACAGCCACTTCACTTTTAAGCAATGCCCGTCATCCCTTATCCCATCTTTGCAACCTCCACACAATGTTCCAAGGAAGAGAAGAGTCTGAGCAAACCTTGATCCTCCCATTACCTGAACTGGCCTCTAATAGAGCTGGAAGAAGTGTGTAGACTTTGGGTGTTGCCATGATTGGACAGTGTGATCTGCAGCAATGAGCCCCACTAGGCAGGAGGTTGAAGGACATGGTTAACTCATGCACAGACTTAGTCATGGAGCAGTAGAGCAGGGATATAAGCTCTTTGCCCAACAAGTCCACTACAGCAAAATTGTCCACAAAGCTACTCCCAAAACCTTGCTTTTGCCCTATAACCCTTCAGGCCCCTCTGCCTGTGTTCCTGTCCAAGTGCTTCTTAAATGATACCAATGTACCTGCCTCAGCCACTTCCTCTGGCAGCTCATTCCATTTGCACATCGCCCTCCGCATGAAAAAGTTGCCTCTCAGATCACTTTTAAATCTTACCCCTCTCACCCTCAATCTATGTGGCCAGTTTTGGACTCCACGATGGCTGAGGAAAAGAATGTCCCTGCCATCACTCTTATGGCTCTCATAATTTGATAAACTTCGATAAAGTCACCTCTCACCTGGCCAAACACATCAAAGTTGCTGGTGAACGCAGCAGGCCAGGCAGCATTTCTAGGAAGAGGTACAGTCGACGTTTTGGGCTGAGACCCTTCATCAGGACTGATGCTGCCTGGCCTGCTGCATTCACCAGCAACTTTGATGTGTGTTGCTTGAATTTCCAGCATCTGCAGAATTCCTGGTGTTTACGTTAATCTCACCTGGCCAACCTCTCCGTATAACACATGGTCTCCAGTCCTGGCAACATCCTCATAAGTCTTTTCTGCACTCGTTCCATTTTATCCACATCTTTCCTGTAACAGAGAAAACTACACAGTACTCCAAATGCAGCCTCACCTGTGAAAACATAATGTCTTAACTCCAGTACACAATGCCCTGACTGATACACCACTTAGAATGAACTATGCACTTGGGATCCTAAATAACTCTGTTCATTTACAGTCCCTGGTGTTGTACCAATCATAGTCCATCCAACTCTGGTTTGACTTTCCAAATTACACCACTTCATACTTATCTGTATTGAAATCCATTAATCTTTGCTCTATGATTTCAGATAATCTACAAACTTGCTGATCAAGCCTTGTGCATTCACATTCAATTCAATTATATGTATGTATATTTATTCAGATACAGCATGGAATAGGATCTTCAAGCCACACTGCCCAGCAATTCTTGATATAACCCTAGTCTAATTGCTGCACAATTTTACATTAGCTAATTAACTTACCATTATATCTTTGGACTGGGAGGAAACCAGAGCACCAAAGAAAGCCCATGCATTTCACAGAGAGGATTGTATGGACACCTTACAGATGATATCAGTATTGAACTCCAAACTCCAATGCCCCAAGCTGTAATAGAGTGTGCTAAATAAGTACTGTGGCATCCATTTAAATAACTAATAACAAGTGGTCCAAAACCGAATCCTGAAGCATACCACTAGTCACAGATCTCCATTGCAAGAAACAACCTTCAACCAACAGCCCTTGTTTCCTAGCTTCTAGCCAATTTTGAATCCAGCAAACTAGCTCTCCTTGGATTCCATGAGACCTAACCTACAGAAGAGCCTGCTATTTAGGACCTTTTCAAAGGCCTTGTGAAAATTCAAACAGATAACACCTACTGTCCTACTGTCATCTGCCTTTTTGGTTAACTCTTCAGGTAATTGGTAACCAAGATTTGATAAACACTCACAAAATGCTGGAGGAACTCAGGAAGCATCCGAAGGATTTTGGCCCAAAACATCAACTACTTTTTTCTATAGATGCTGCCTAGTCTGCTGAGTTCCTCCAGCATTTTGTGTGTGTCGCTTGGATTTCCAGCATCTGTAGATTTTCTTGGTTTTAGTAAACATTACCTTCCACACACAAAGCCTTGTCAATTACTTCTAATCAGGCTCTGTCTATCCAAATACTGGTAAAACCTGTCCATCAGAATACCTTCCAGTACCTTCCCTACCACTGATGTCAAGCAGACTGGCTTGTCCTTATTACCCTTCCTAGCACAATGACATTAGCTACTTTCAGCTTTCAGGTAGTGTTACAGTGGAGAACAATGAAGCAAAAATCTCTGCAGTTTCTGCTTGAGCTTTCCACAGAGTCTGAGCATGAGTCTGTCAGGGCCTGATGATGTAGACTCCTTAATGTAATGTTGCAAATACAGTAACACTATGGTAATATGAATGTTCTCCAAAACATCTACATGTGTTTCCCTTTATCTCTTGAGAAACCAGATTTTCTCCTCAGTAAACATTGAGTAGAAATATTCATTAAAAATCCCACCCATTACCTACTAATCTCTAACTACTCTCTCCCTAGCCACCTTGATATAGCTATAGCGCCTCTTAGTGTTCTCCTTAAGCTTAGCTGCCAGATCCATCTCATACCATCTCTTGGTCTTCTTGATTTCCCTCTTAAGAGTACTCTGTATCTGTTTTATACTTATTTAGGAATTCACTTGTTCCTGATTTCCTCAATCCAGTAAGTCCTTCCTTCTTTCTCTTGACCACAACCTCAATATCTCTCCTCAGGTAGATACCCGAAACCGTCCAGGTTTAACATTCGCCTTAAACAGAAACATGCTGTTCCGGACTCTTAAAATTTCACTCTTAAAAGTCTCCCACTTGCTATTTGTCCCTTTCCCTTTACACAGGCTCTCCCAATTGATCTCTGCTAGATCCTGTTCAATTTGCTCAAAATGAGCCCTGCTTTAGTTTAGGACCATAAACTATCTGTGGACCTGTCTACCTGCCTTATCCTTTTCCATCACTATCCTGGCCCAGCATATCGATGAATTGCGCAACAGCAGTTGCTTATATTTCATTAGGAGTTTGAGGAAAATTGGTATGTCACCAAAGGCACTCACAATGTACCTTGGATAGCATTCTAACTGGCTACATCACCATCTGGTATGTGGGGGTGGGGGGGTCACTGCACAGAATTGAAATTAGGTGCAGAAAGTTGTAAACTCAGTCAGCTCCATCATGGGTACTACCCTCCCCAGCATCGAGAACATCTCAATATTCCTGGATTTCAGTGCTTTAAAAGGGATGGTGGGGGGAAGGGGAGGAGGGGTGGCATTACTGGTCAGGGATGCTATTACAGCTACAGAAAGGGTGGGTAATGTAGCAGGTCCTCTTTTGAGTCAGTATAAGTGGAAGTCAGTAACAGGAAGGGAGCAGTTACTCTATTGGGAGTATTCTATAGGCCCCCTGGTAGCAGCAGAGATACCAAGGAGCAGATTGGGAGGCACATTTTGAAAAGGTGCAAAAATAACAGGGTTGTTATCATGGGTGACTTTAACTTCCCTAATATTGATTAGCACCTGATTAGTTCCAATGGTTTAGACGGGGCAGAGTTTGTTAAGTGTGTCCTGGGCGGATTCCTGTCACAGTATGTTGACAGGCCAACTAGGGGGAGTACCATACTAGATCCAGTATTAGGTAATGAACCGGGTCAGGTCACAGATTTCTCAGTGGGTGAGCATCTGGGGGACAGTGACCACCGCTCCCTGGCCTTTAGCATTATCATGGAAAACGATAGAATCAGAGTGGACATGAAAATTTTTAATTGGGGAGGGCAAATTATGAGGCTATTAGGCTAAAACTTGCAGGTGTGAATTGGGATGATGTTTTTGCTAGGAAATGTACTATGGACATGTGGTCGATGTTTAGGGTTCTCTTGCTGGATGTTAGGGATAAATTTGTCCTGGAGAGGAAGATAATGAATGGTAGGGTGAAGGAACCATGGGTGACAAGTGAAGTGGAAAATCTAGTCAGGTGGAAGAAGGCAGCATACATGAGGTTTAGGAAGCAAGGATCAGATGGGTCTATTGAGGAATATAGGGTAGCAAAAAAGGAGCTTAAGAAGGGGCTGAGGAGAGCAAGAAGGGGGCATGAGAAGCCCTTGGCGAGTAGGGTAAAGGAAAACCCCAAGGCATTCTTCAATTATGTGAAGAACAAAAGGATGACAGGAGTGAAGGTAGGACTAATTAGAGATAAAGGTGGGAAGATGTGCCTGGATGCTGTGGAAGTGAGTGAGGCCCTCAATGAATACTTCTCTTCGGTATTCACCAATGAGAGGGAACTTGATGATCGTGGGGGCAATATGAGTAAGGTTGATGTTCTGGAGCATGTTGATATTAAGGGAGAGAAGGTGTTGGAGTTGTTAAAATACATTAGGACAGATAAGTCCCCGGGGCCCGACGGAATATTCCCCAGGCTGCTCCACGAGGCGAGGGAAGAGATTGCTGAGCCTCTGGCTAGGATCTTTATGTCCTCGTTATCCATGGGAATGGTACCGGAGGATTGGAGGGAGGCGAATGTTGTTCCCTTGTTCAAAAAAGGTAGTAGGGATAGTCCGGGTAATTATAGACCAGTGAGTCCTACGTCTGTGTTGGGAAAGCTGTTGGAAAAGATTCTTAGAGATAGGATCTATGGGCATTTAGAGAATCATGGTCTGCTCAGGGACAGGCAGCATGGCTTTGTGAAGGGCAGATCATGTTTAACAAGCCTGATAGAGTTCTTTGAGGAGGTGACCAGGCATATAGATGAGGGTACTGCAGTGGATGTGATCTACATGGATTTTAATAAGGCATTTGACAAGGTTCCACATGGTAGGCTTATTCAGAAAGTCAGAAGGCATGGGATCCAGGGAAGTTTGGCCAGGTGGATTCAGAATTGCCTTGCCTGCAGAAGGCAGAGGGTCGTGGTGGAGGGAGTACATTCGGATTGGAGGGTTGTGACTAGTGGTGTCCCACAAGGATCAGTTCTGGGACCTCTACTTTTTGTGATTTTTATTAACGACCTAGATGTGGGGGTAGAAGGGTGGGTCGGCAAGTTTGCAGATGACAGAAATGTTGGTGGTGTTGTTGATAGTGTAGAGGATTGTCAAAGATTGCAGAGAGACATTGATAGGATGCAGAAGTGGGCTGAGAAGTGACAAATGGAGTTCAACCCGGAGAAGTGTGAGGTGGTACACTTTGGAAGGATAAACTCCAAGGCAGAGTACAAAGTAAATGGCAGGATACTTGGTAGTGTGGAGGAGCAGAGGGATCTGGGGGTACATGTCCACAGATCCCTGAAAGTTGCCTCACAGGTAGATAGGGTAGAAAGCTTATGGGGTGTTAGCTTTCATAAGTCGTGGTATAGAGTTTAAGAGTCACAAGGTAATGATGCAACTCTATAAACCTCTGGTTAGGCCACACTTGGAGTACTGTGTCCAGTTCTGGTTGCCTCACTCTAGGAAGGATGTGGAAGCATTGGAAAGGGTACGGAGGAGATTTACCAGGATGCTGCCTGGTTTAGAGAGTATGGATTATGATCAGAGATTAAGGGAGCTAGGGCTTTACTCTTTGGAGAGAAGGAGGATGAGAGGAGACATGATAGAGGTGTACAAGATATTAAGAGGAATAGATAGAGTGGATAGCCAGCGCCTCTTCCCTAGGGCACCACTGTTCAATACAAGAGGACATGGCTGTAAGGTAAGGGGTGGGAAGTTCAAGGGGAATATTAGAGGAAGGTTTTTTACTCAGAGAGTGGTTGGTGTGTGCAATGCACTGCCTAAGAGTGGTGGAGGCAGATACACTAGTGAAATTTAAGAGACCACTAGACAGGTACCTGGAGGAATTTAAGGTGGGGGGGGGGTTATATCGGAGGCAGGGTTTGAGGGTCGGCACAACATTGTGGGCCGAAGGGCCTGTACTGTGCGGTACTATTCTATGTTCTATGGTCTATGTTCTATGAGTGATGCCTCAAAAAGGCAGCATCCATTACTTAAGGACTCTCATCACCAGGGACATGCCCTCTTCTCATTGCTACCATCAGAGAGGAGGTACAGGAGCATGAAGACACACTCAGTGTTTCAGGAACCCTTCTTATCCTTCACCATCAGGTTTCTGAATGGACAATGAACCCATGAAGACTTCTTCAGTAATTTTGTCTAATATTTAATTTATTTTTATATATATTGGTTGAATGCCTTTTATCCAAAAATGCAAAATCTGAAATCCAAACTTTTTTTGAGCACTGACATAATATCACAAATGGACTGCGGACTCGGGTTCTGAGTGCGGTTCCCCTCTAAGAAATTGGAAGCGGTGTCAGTGTGCTGGTTTACAGGTACGGTTGAAATGCTGAGGCTTTAGACCCCCACTCCCTGTTTTTCTGCTGGTGAATGTAGTCTCTGGAAAATAAAATTGAAGACCTCAGAGCAGTATTACAGTTGCAGAGAGACATCAGGGACTGTTGTGTACTTTGCTTCACAGAATCATGGCTCACAGCCGCCATTTTGGTATAAGGTTGTATCTCGATGGCTTCACCATTCTGCACAAAGGTTAGCCAAGTCTTTTAAAGGTAGAGGAGGTGGAGGATGTGTTATGATGAACTCATTGTGGTGTGAAGTTATGGCTGTCTTGCTCTATCTGACCTAGAAGATCTAATGGACATGTACCATACATTTTATCTGCCGAGGCAGTTTTCAGCCATCATCCTGGTAGTGGTATAAATTCCACCTCAGACCAATGAGGCTCTGGAGCAGCTGAGTGCCATAATCAGCAGTTACCAAACAACGCAAACTGATGCCTACCCTATCATCGAGGGGTACTTCAGCCAGGCCAGCTTGAAGTCCCTAAACAACTACCACTATCCTATCACCTATGCAACCAGAGGAGCAAACATATTTGACCACTGTTATACCACTATCAATACCAGCCACACTTTGAAAGGTACAGACACCTGGCTGTATTCCTATTCCCAGCATGTAGGTAGACCATAGCACCTGTGGTGAGGACCAAGAAGGTATAGTCAAGGGAGGTGGAGGAGCACTTACAGGTCTGCTTTGTCCAGTCAGTGGGCTGCACGACATTTGGGAATTCAACTTTGAATCTGAAAGATTACTCCAGAGTTGTCATCGGCTTCATCAACACCTGCTTGGATGAGTTGAAGAAAATACTGGACATACCCAAACCAGAATCCATGGATGAGCAGGAGATTTCTTGTCTGTGACATTCAAGACCATTGATCCATTATGATACAAGGTCCAAGTACAACCTATGGAAGGTTATTTTAAGGGTGAAAGAAGAATTCCAACTGAGGTTAGAAACAAAATCAAATTCACATCAGCTCTGACAGAGAGTGCCAGCCATTATTTCCTATAAAACACAACCTAATATCCTGAATGGCTGTGATGCTTCACTCCCTGATGAGTTCCATGCCTCTTATGCACATGTAACCCTCTCACTGGGCTCGTATACAAACTTAGCTCAATAACTAACTCTGCTAACAGCCACATGACAGTGGTGAGGAGGCCACCTTCCATAACAATGTACGTCTAGGGTCCGTATGATTGGGGTTCAACCAAGCAGGAAAGTTGGGACGTTCCGATTAACAGAACCACGATTTGAGCAAATGCTATGTAAATACTGCCCATAGATGATGGCAAGAAATAACAGATCGTACACTGCATAAATATAATGGAAGTTTATTTACCTATTTCAGCTTTATCAAACAGTTATTAAGAGAAAGAAAATTTAAAAAATAATAAAAGGGCTCACTTCAGTTAAACCAGTCTAAATATGTCCATGATGTTGGGGCTTGTCTCTTCCAAATGCAAGGAATAACCGTTACTCACGGTGCTGAATTCTCATCACCGATCACCAGTAGAATTTCCCATCTTGGACTCTTTCATCTCACGAAGCACTCCTTGCAATCATGTCTTCCTGTCGGATTGAATCCCACGGGCATCTCTCTGGGCTTCCCTTTGCCACATCTCACGCCAAAAGACCATGAACCAGACTACAATGATTCAGAAAACTCTTTGCCACAGATCTCTAGAAACTTCTCTCACATCCCACAATCCTGAATGGGTGGATTGGACAATATGAGCCCTTATTCAAAGTCAAAGCACATTTTCCAGCATGGCACACTGCTTTTAGAGAAAACTGCGAATACAAACTAACCCACAGCATAGCAGTGGAAATCTTAACCAGGGCATTACACGTGCATTAAAAGGGAGAACATATATTAAAAAGGGAATGTTCAAGGACATCTTCAAACTTTCACTGCTTCTGTCAGAGTTTCCCACTTGCTTTAAAAAGACAGCAATCATGCCAGTGCCCGAGAAGAGCAGGGTGATCTTTCTCTTTTTTGGTAATTTATTTTTTTATTGAAGTTCATCATCAAACAAAACTTTCCATAAGATGTATTTCAGATACTGTACATATATATCACATATATCATTTGTCACAAATCTCCACATAATATTTATCTGAGGTACTTACTTACTTTATACTTTATTGTCACCAAACAATTGATACTAGAGCGTACAATCATCACAGCAATATTTGATTCTGCACTTCGCACTCCCTGGAGTACAAATCGATAGTAAATATTAAAAATTTAAATTATAAATCATAAATAGAAAGTAGAAAAGGGAAAGTAAGGTAGTGCAAAAAAACCGAGAGGCAAGTCTGGATATTTGGAGGGTACGGCCCAGATCTGGGTCAGGATCGTTTCAGCAGTCTTATCACAGTTGGAAAGAAGCTGTTCCCAAATCTGGCCGTATGAGTCTTCAAGCTCCTGAGCCTTCTCCCGGAGGGAAGAGGGATGAAAAGTGTGTTGGCTGGGTGGGTCGTGTCCTTGATTATCCTGGCAGCACTGCTCCGACAGCCCGCGGTGTAAAGTGAGTCCATGGACGGAAGATTGGTTTGTGTGATGTGCTGGGCTGTGTTCACAATCTTCTGCAGCTTCTTCCAGTCTTGGACAGGACAACTTCCATACCAGGTTGTGATGCACCCTAGAAGAATGCTTTCTGCGGTGCATCTATACAAATTAGTGAGGGTTTTAGGGGACAGGCCAAACTTCTTTAGCTTTCTCAAGAAGTAAAGGCGCTGGTGGGAACTCCTGGCAGTGGACTCTGCTTGGTTGGACCAAGTCAGGTCATTTGTGATATTGACCCCGAGGAACTTAAAGCTTTTGACCTGTTCCACTTGCGCACCACCGATGTAAATTGGGTCGTGCGGTCCGCTACTCCTTCTGAAGTCAACAACCAATTCCTTCCTCTTGCTGACGTTGAGGGATAGGTTATTGTCTTCGCACCATGCCACCAGGTTCTTAATTTCCTCTCTGTACTCAAACTCATCATTACCTGAGATACGGCCCACGATTATGGTGTCATCAGCAAACTTACATATTGAGTTTGATAGAAACTTGGCTACACAATCATGGGTGTACAGTGAGTACAGCAGGGGGCTGAGTACACAGCCTTGTGGGGCAATGGTGCTCAGAGTGATTGTAGAGGAGAGCTTGTCCCCTACTTTTACAGCCTGGGTCCTGTCTGTGAGGAAGTTGAAGATCCAGCTGCAGATCTGAGTGCTAAGGCCCAGGTTCCGGAGCTTAGAAATCAGTTTATTTGGAATGATGGTATTAAAGGCAGAGCTGTAGTCAATGAAAAGGAGCCTTACGTATGCATCTTTATTCTCCAGGTGTTCGGAGGAGGAATGTAGGGCCAGAAAGATGCCTTCTGCCGTTGACCTGTTGCTCCGGTAGGCGAATTGCAAAGCGTTGAGGTTGACTGGTAGGCTGTGGTTGATGTGTGCCATAACCAATCTCTCAAAGAGCTTCATAGCAATTGATGTCAGAGCCACAGGTCGATAGTTATTCAGGCATGCTTCGGCACCGGGATTATCATTGCCTTCTTAAAACACGAGGGGATCTTATACTGAAGCAAAGAGCAGTTGAAAATGTCAGCAAACACTCCAGCTAGCTCGCTTGCACAGGCCCGGTGAACCCGTCCCGGGATGCCATGTGCGCTTGTCACCTTCCTTGGATTCATCTTCAGGAAGGCCCTTCTAATGTCCCCCTCGGTGATGATGAATCTCGAAGCCACCAGGTCCAGTTCATCAGGAGGAAGCAGAATGCTCCTCTTCTGTTCGAATCTTGCATAGAATACATTAAGTTCATCAGGAAGAAAAGCGCCACAGTTATTGATATTCCCAGCATTTTCTTTGCACCGGTGATCTCATTTAGACCCTGCCATAGTCTGCCAGCATCCCTTTGGTTATCCTAGGCTTCTAACTTGGCTCGATATTGCCTCTTGGCACCCTTAATGGCTTTCCAGAGTTCACGCCTGGATTCCATGTATTGGCTGGTATCCCCGGACCTAAAAGCCACAGCTGTAGCCTTCAAAAGGGACTTGACCTCATAATTCATCCAAGATTTCCGGTTAGGGAATACCCAAATCGTCTTGCAAGACACACAGTCTTCTGTGCATTTCCAGGTATACACTTATAGAAAGGAGAGGAAAGAAAGAACAATCGAAAGAAGAAAACTATGTGCAAAGTAGGGAGTGATCTTTTTTTTTACAACATATTCATTGACTTGTGAGAATAAAATCAGGCCTATGAGGTGTTATGTAGTTCAACCATTTTTCCCAGTATGAATAAAATTGTTCCAACTTATAATTAACAGATGCTGTTATCTTCTCCATTTTGTAAACGTCCATTGTAATTTCCATCCATACATTTAAAGTTGGGCTCTCCTGTGATAACCATTTCCTGGTAAGGGTCTTTTTCCCAGCCACCAGCAATACATTTATTAAATATTTATCTCTTTTCAACCATTCTTGAGGTATATACCCAAAATATATGGTCTTACTCTCTAAGGGTATTTCACATTTAAAGATGTCTTGTAGGTCATTATGTATCCCACTCCAATAGTCTTTGATAACGGGGCGTTCCCAGAAAATATGATAATGGTTTGCATTTTGATTTCCACAATTTCTCCAGCAAACAGCGGGGTTACTATCATAACAGGATTTCTGAAAGGCTGTAATAAAATATCTTATCAAGTTTTTCCACCTGAATTCCCTCCATTTCTGTGAACTGGTACACTTCCATTGACACCTCCATTTTATTGTCCAGTCTTCCTCAGATATTATTATCCCTCCTTCCTTCTCTCATTTTGTTTTAATGTAAGAAGTCAAATGTCTTTTAAGATTTGACAAACCCTTATACACGCTTGAAATGATTCTACTACCGTTGTCTGAATTATATGCTTTTCTAAATAGCTCTATCAGACATGTACTTGCCTTGGTTACATTTTTAACCAGGGTGAGCTTTCTCAGTGGCTATTGCCCAGTTGCACACACATCTCCTGTGATTAAGTGCTTTGAGAGGTCAGTCATGGCTGGAATCAATTCCTGCAAAAGCAATGACCTGGACCCACTGCAATTTGCCTGTTTGACAGACAAACAACCACAACTGAATTGAATTGAGTTGACTTTATTTCTTACATCCTTCACATACATGAGGAGTAAAAATCTTTATGTTACATCTCTGTCTAAATGTGTAATGTGCAATCATAGTAATTTATAATAAATAGAACAGTCAATGTAACATAGAATACACTCAAATCAGCGTGAGTTACTCAGTCTGATGGCCTGGTGGAAGAAGCTGCCCCGGAGCCTGTCGGTCCTGGCTTTTATGCTGCGGTACTGTTTCCCAGATGGTAGCAGCCGGAATAGATTGTGGTTGGAATGATTACGGTCCCCAGTGATCCTACAGGCTCTTTTTACAAATGAAATCTCACTGGCTCTTGGGAATCAGCTTTGGATCATCTGGGCAATAGCAACACTAAGACTGGCTGCTGTTTATTGATTGCAGCACAATGTTCAACACAATCATACCCTCAGTTCTAACCAAAACCTGGGTCTCTGTACCTCTCTGCAAATGGATCCTTGAATTCAGCACTGGGAGACCACAGACAGTGCAGATCAAAAAGAACATCTCCCCCTCACTGACAATCAACACTGGCACACCCTAGACTGTGTGACGAGGCACAGTTCAAATGCAATCTATAAATTTGCTGATGACACAACTATTGTTGGCAGAATTTCAGATGGTGACAAGGAGGCTTACAGGAGCAAGATGGATCAGCTGGTTAACTTCAAAAGTCCAAAGTTCATAGTAAGTGTATTATCAAAATGCATATGCCACCATATACAACCATGAGATTTGGTTTTTTGTTGGCATACACAGTAAATCCAAGAAATACAACAGAATCAATGAAGTACACTCCCAACTGGATTTACAAACAACCAATGTGCAAAATACAAAATTAAAAAAAAAAGCAATAACTATCGAGAATATGAGATGAAGAGACCTTGAAAGTGAATCCATCAGCTATGGGAACACTTCAGGTATGGCTGAGTAAAGTTGAGTGAAGTTATTCACACTGGTTCGCAACCCTATGCTTAAGGAACACTAACTGTTCCTGAGCCTGGTGGTGAGGGTCCTGAGGCTCCAGTACCTTCATCCTGATGGCAGCAGCCAAAAAAGAACATGGCCTCTGTGGTGGAGGTCCTTGATGATGGAGGTTGCTTTTCTGCAACAGTGCTTCTTGTAAATATGCTCAATGGAGGGGAGAGCTGGACCCATGATGGAATGGGCCATATTCACTACTTCTTGTAGGATTTTCCTTTAAGCAGCTTTGGGGTTTCCATGCCAGACCATTATGTGATCAGTCAGTACAATCCCTACCACACATCTATAAGAGTTTGTTAAAATTTTAGATGTCAGCTGAATCTTCACAAACTTCTAAGGAAGTAGAGGCACTGCAGTACTTTCTTTGTAATTGCACTTAGATGCTGGACCCAGGACAGACACCCTGAAAAAATAACACTGAGAAATTTAAAGTTGCTGACCCTCTCCACCTCTGATCCTCTGATGAAGACTGGCTAATGACAGTGATGTTGTCAGCAAACGTAAGTATGGTATTGGAGCTGTGCTTAGTCTCACAGTCATAAGTACAAAGTGAATAAAGCAGGGGGCTATTTATACAACCTGAGGTGCACCTGTGCTGCTGGAAATTGTGGAGATGTTGTTGCAATCCAGATTGAGGAAATAGAGGATCCAATTGCACCAAGATCTTGAAGCTTATTGATTAGTTATTAGGAGATGATGGTATTCAATGCTGAGTTGCAGTCGATAAAGGGCATCCTGATGTAAGCACCTTTGCTGTTCAGATGTTCCAGGGTTGAGTGAAGACCCAATGAAATGGAATTTGCTGTGTACCTGTTGCTCTGGTAGGCAAATTGGAGTGGATACAAATCACTTCTCAGGCGAGAGTTGATATGCTTCATTACCAACCTCTCAAAGCACTTCATCACAGCGGATGTAAGTGCTTCTGGAGGATAATCATTGATTCAGGTGACCACACTCTTCTTGGGCACTGGTATAATTGAAGCCTGCTTGAAGCAGGTGGATAACTCAGAGTGCCAAAGTGAGAGTTTAAAGATATCAGGAACCACTTCAGCCAGTTGATCAGCACAGGTCTTTAGTACGCGACCAGGTACCCCATTTGGGCCGGATACTTTCTGTGAGTTCACCCCCTGAAAGATGATCTCATACCAGTCTCAGAGACTGAAATCACATGGTCATTGGGGGCTGTGGGAGTTTGTAAAGGTTCCTGTATGTTTTGATTGTCAAAGCCAACATAGAAGGCATTGAGTTCATCCGGGAGCAAAGGCTTGTTCAAACCTGTATCACTCAATTTCACTTTGTAAGAGGTAATAGCATTCAAGCCCTTCCGCAGCTGTTGAACATCCTCCAATGATTCAAGTTTGATCTGGATTTGCCACTTTACATGTGAGATGGCTTTCTGGACATCATACCTTGACCTCTTGCATCTTACTTGGTCACCAGAGCTGAATGCCACTGATCTGGTCAATAGGGGATTGCGGATCTCATGGTTCATCCAGGGCTTCCAGTTGGGGAAGAGTTTGAACTCAACAATGATTGCTTTTATAATGTAATTCAGATCCATTGATGAGTCCTTGAACAAACCCCAGTGCACCGACTTGAAGCAATCCCATAGCTGCTCTGCCTCCCACGATCACCTCTTTGTTGTTCTTATCTCTAGAGCCTTGCTGTTTACCCTCAGCAAGTAGGAGAAAGACAACCAACCAAGTGATCACAATTCCCAAAGTGTGGTCAAAAAATGGTGTTACAACAACAATCTTGCACTCAATGTTGGTAAGCCCAAGGAATGAATTATGGAAAGGGGTGTTAAGGGAACACATACCAGTCCTTATCGAGGGATCAGGAGTGGAAAGGGTCAGCAGTTTCAAGTTCCTGGATGCCAATATCTCTGAAGGTCCATCCTGGGTCCAACATATTGATGCAATTACAAAGAAGGTATGACAGGGGCTATTTCAATAGGAGTTTGAGGAGAACTGGTATGTCACCAAAGACTCTCACAAATATCTACAGTTCTAGATGTAACACCATCTGGTATGGAAAGGCCATAGCACAGGGCTGGAAAAAGGCTGCAGAAAGTTGTAAATTCAGTCATCTCCATCATGGGCACTAGCTTCCCCAGCATTGAGGATACCTTCAAAATGCAATGCTTCAGGAAGGTGGCTTCTAACATAAATGACTCCCATCACCCAGGACATGCCCTCTTCTGATTGCTACCATGAAGGAGGAGGTACAGGAGCCTGAAAACACACACTTAATGTTTCAGAAACAGCTTCTTCCCCTTCTTCCCCTCCACCATCAGAATTCTGAATAGACAATGAATCCATGAACACTACCTCACCATTTTTCTCTCTCATTTTGCATTCTTTACTGAAAGAAATATGTATCTATATTCAAAGGTTCATTTAATTCATTTAATATCAGAAGATGTATACAGTATACAACCTGAAACTCTTACTCTTCACAGACATCCGTGAAACAAGAAACACCTTAGAATGAATGATAGAAACATCGAAGCCTCAAAGCTCCTCTTTCCCCCACCCTTCTCACAAACAGCAGCAAAAGCATTAATTCCTCCCCTCACCTCTCCACCATACAAACAACAGCAAAAGACTGCCAAGGAGAGTTTGATCCAGAGTCCATCATAACTACAGTTCATAACCCAACACTTCAGTATCTCAGACAGGTTCTCTCTCTCCAGCAGGAGAGCGAGAGGTCACTCCTGTAACAACAAGAGTGGAGACTAGCACCTTGCTGTTCCGATGTTACAATATTCTGCGTTGCTTCTCCAAGACCCTGTCTCAGGGACCAATAGGTTCTCACCCTCCATCAAAAGAAAGACAGAAAGGGATCACTCGAGTACAGGGATCTTCTTCCAACAACAATGAGCCAACACAACGCCTGTGCTGTCTTGGTGTTTTGGTCTCTCACGTCGTTTCACATCAATGGAATTGGAGAAGAACTGGAGTATCCACGTGGCCACTCCCTGTGGATGCATGTCTTCCAGATAGTGGACCGCCAGTCTGAAAACCCACTGCTTGTGAAGAACTCCGACAGAATGGCAACCACATTGCAAAGAAAAGCAAGCCATAAGAGAAGAAAAATAGGCTGTTTTGTGGACGATCTGGAAGAAGTTGCCCAGGTCTGTAAAAATTGCTGGTGCCTTCTTTCTATGCTCTTCCAAGCAATAATTTATTATGATTTATATTTCTTTAAATTACTAGGTATTGCAAAGAACTGCTGCGTAAAACAAGTTTTATGGTATATACCAATGATATTAAACCTAATTCTATTCTTTTCTTTGCTTTCACTATGCCCCTGGCTATCCTGATTATGGAAATTGCTCTGGCAGGATACTCTTTTATCACATGACCTGCTCCTTCTCAGAGTCTCCCCTCTGCAGTGTCTGGGAGGCGTATCTTCTGAGACATAAACTCTCATATCTGTGCCCTTAACTATCAAGTTTCCTTCACTGTGACCCTGTCTGACTGCACCCTTTCCCTTCGAGCTTCTTAGTCAGTCAGTGCCAGAGACCTGATTACTGCTGCCGGCCTCCAAACGATCTCCCTCTGTCCGTTAGTGGGAGGAATTGCCACAGGGAAACCATGCACTGTCAGCCTACTCTCTTTGCGTTTCCTGTTGGTCATCCATTTACCTGAAGCATATACCTTCTTTGTGCCCACGACAGTAAAGTTCTTTAGTGATGCATGTAGAAGTTGGGACTTGTAATGTAGAAATTGGGATTATGTTAACTTTAACCAATTATGTACACATCCCCTTTAGGCTTGATGATCTACACAACTTTAAAGTGGAAGTGATAAACCCAATTCCGGCATCACTGTTTTCTCCTCATCTCTCAGTTTCTGCCCTTTTCCTCACTGCAATCTTATCATCTTCTGATAAGATGGCAGTGCACCCAAATGCAGCTGCCTTTCTGGGGCCAACGAAAGGTGTTTTTGTCTTTTTTAAACATTTGTTTTAATGATCGCAAGACACTGCTGGACATTATGAACTTCAAGTTTACTTGCAGGTCTACCCCATCAGCAAGTTGTTTGTTAATGGAGGAGCTGAATATGATGCAAACTGTGTGGCTACCTGCTACAGAAAGCATTGGGGTCAGTGCACAAAGGCAGTCTAATAGCAAGCGATTGTTCTGGTTGCTTTTCTTGTGATCACAAGACCTTGTTGGACATTGGTAACATAAAATACTATAATTCCAGTTCACTGGTTTATTGACACCACCGATGGTGGGGGAGCTGCACGGACTGGTTGGAGTAAGGACTAAGCCCTGTGCCATGTTGCAGCTGCCAGGACGGGAGACCTTCATTTGTGTGTCTCTGGACTGCTGAAGGTTTCTTCTTGCTGACAACATTCATGCTTCATTAATCTATGGAACATGTTACATAGAGACTTAGGCTATTGACAAATGAGGAGAAAGGAAGCGGGGTGAATGGAAACAGGTGGTGGAAGTGGAAGCTGGAGGTAGAAATAGTGACTGTTATGTGGAAACAATGCTGGACTCTCATAAGCAAGGAAGGTGATGATTGTAATCACATAAAGCAGGGATGAGGGGCAGGTAGAACCAGATGAGGGGAGGGAAAGGATCAAGCTGATGGGGAGGGAACCAGAAGGCAAGGGAGAGAAGCCTTGTCTACTGTATTCGATGCTTTCGATGTGGCAGTGAGACAAGCATGGAGTAGCAACCATTTTACAGAATACCCATGTCCTGTCCACAATGCCCGTTCTCAGTGCAAGGCATTTATACTCCCATTCTCATGCTAACATGTCTGTCTTCAGCCTCTTCAGGTTGAGTCAAATGCAAGCTGGAAGAATAGTATCTTATTCCATCTGGTTATAGTCTACAAACCAATGGTGTCAATACTGAATTTTCCAATTTCAGGTAACTCAATCTTTTTGTTCTCCTTTATCTCTCTTTGTAGTCACCGTACACCTCCATTAAGTTTCTTCCACTCACCCCTCCCGCACATGCAATATGGTCCCATTCTCCTCACCCTTGATACCTTTCTTAACAGTGTCTAGCATCTTCAGACTCCTGTTTCTAGCCTCTGACTCTATCCTCCCCTACCCTCTATTCCCCTGCCCATACTTGGCTCTATCTCATCAGTCAGTGTGGTGAATGTTTGTTGTGCTCTATTAAAGTTAGAAAATCCCGAGGTAAAGTGATCCAAACTTCACACAGTACTCCAGGTGCAGTCACATGAAGGCTCCATACAATAGCTGTATAGTGCTTTTCCTCCCGTATTCAATCCTGTAGTAATTAAATCTAATTATACTTTATACTTTATTGTCGCCAAACAATTGGCACTAGAACGCACAATCATCACAGCGATATTTGATTCTGCGCCTCCCACTCCCTGGATTACAAATATTAAATATTAAAAATATTAAAAATAGTAAAAATTAGTAAATATTAAAAATTTAAATTATAAATCTTAAATAGAAAATAGAAAAATGGAAAGTAAGGTAGTGCAAAAAAACTGAGAGGCACGTCCGGATATTTGGAGGGTACGGCCCAGATCCAGGTCAGGATCCATTCAGCAGTCTTATCACAGTTGGAAAGAAGCTGTTCCCAAATCTGGCCGTACGAGTCTTCAAGCTCCTGAGCCTTCTCCCGGAGGGAAGAGGGACGAAAAGTGTGTTGGCTGGGTGGGTCGTGTCCTTGATTAACCTGGCAGCACTGCTCCGACAGCGTGCGGTGTAAAGTGAATCCATGGACGGAAGATTGGTTTGTGTGATGTGCTGCGCCATGTTCACGATCTTCTGCAGCTTCTTTCGGTCTTGGACAGGACAACTTCCATACCAGGTTGTGATGCACCCTAGAAGAATGCTTTCTACGATGCATCTATAAAAATTAGTGAGGGGTTTAGGGGACAGACCAAATTTCTTTAGTTTTCTCAGGAAGTAAAGGCGCTGGTGGGCCTTCTTGGCAGTGAACTCTGCTTGGTTGGACCAAGTCAGGTCATTTGTAATATTGACCCCGAGGAACTTAAAGCTTTTGACCTGTTCCTCTTGCGCACCACCGATGTAAATTGGGTCGTGCGGTCCGCTACTCCTTCTGAAGTCAACAACCAATTCCTTCCTCTTGCTGACATTGAGGGATAGGTTATTGTCTTCGCACCATGCCACCAGGTTCTTAATTTCCTCTCTGTACTCAAGCTCTTCATTACCCGAGATACAGCCTACAATTGTTGTGTCATCAGCAAACTTATATATTGAGTTTGATGGAAACTTGGCTACACAATCATGGGTGTACAGTGAGTACAGCAGAGGGCTGAGTACACAGCCTTGTGGGGCACTGGTGCTGAGAGTGATTGTAGAGGAGAGCTTGTCCCCTATTTTTACAGCCTGGGTCCTGTCTGTGAGGAAGTTGAAGATCCAGCTGCAGATCTGAGTGCTAAGGCCCAGGTTCCGGAGCTTAGGAATCAGTTTATTTGGAATGATGGTATTAAAGGCAGAGCTTTAGTCAATGGAAAGGAGCCTTACGTATGCATCTTTATTCTCCAGGTGTTCCAAGGAGGAATGTAGGGCCAGAGAGGTGGCATCTGCCGTTGACCTGTTGCTCAGTAGGCGAATTGCAAAGCGTCAAGGTTGACCGGTAGGGTGTGGTTGATGTGTGCCATAACCAATCTCTCGAAGCACTTCATAGCAATTGATGTCAGAGCCACAGGTCGATAGTCATTCAGGCATGCCACCTTGCTCTTCTTCGGCACTGGGATTATCATTCCTTCTTAAAGCACGAGGGGATCTTAGACTAAAGCAAGGAGCAGTTGAAAATGTCAGCAAACACTCCAGCTAGCTCGCATGCACAGGCCCAGAGGACCCGTCCCGGGACACCATCTGGGCCCGTCGCCTTCCTTGGATTTATCTTCAGCAAGGCCCTTCAAATGTCCTCCTAGGTGACGATGAATCTTGATGCCACCAGGTCCGGTTCATCCGGAGGGAGCAGGACGCTCCTCTTCTGTTCGAATCTTGCACAGAATATGTTAAGTTCGTCAGGAAGAGAAGTGCCACAGTTATTGATATTCCCAGCCTTTTCTTTGCGCCCAGTGATCTCATTTAGACCCTGCCATAGTCTATTGGCATCCCTTTGGTTAGCCTGGGCTTCTAACTTGGCTCGATATTGCCCTTAATGGCTTTCCGGAGTTCACGCCTGGATTCCATGTAGCGACTGGTATCCCCAGACCTAAAAGCCACAGCTCTAGCCTTTAAAAGGGACTTGACCTCATAATTCATCCAAGGTTTTCGGTTAGGGAATACCTGGATCATCTTGCGAGGCACACAGTCCTCCATGCATTTCCAAATAAAGTCCGTGACAGCTGAGGCCTACTCATCAACGTTAGCTGCCAAGTCCTTGAATACTAACCAGTCCACCGATTCAAAGCAGTCATGGAGGACCTCATCCGTTTCCTCTGTCCAACGCGACACCACTCTTGACTCTGTGACCTCCCGCTTCAATTTCTGTTTGTAAGCTGGGAGGAGTACGGCCTGATGGTCCGATTTTCCGAAGTGAGGTTGTGGGACGGAATGGTAGGCATCCTTGACTGCTGTGTAGCAATGGTCAAGTATATTCGGGCCTCTAGTGGGGCAGGAGACATGTTGGTATAACTTTGGCAGGGCCTTTCTGAGGTTGGCCTGGTTAAAGTCCCCGGCTGTAATGAGCTATAATTATTTGTTACATTTGCACATTGACCTTATGTGATTTGTTTACACGGTGCCTTGAACCTCAACATTACCCTACCTTTTCTGTTTAGTGCAGCAAAGTTCACATTTTTCCACATGTTGATTTGCTACATTCACTCTGCTAGTCCGTATCCCCTTGAAGACTAGTCTTCCTCCTACTTTACAATTCCACCTCAATTTGTATCAAGAAACTTGGAAATATAGCATTTGATCCCTTCAGTTAGATCACGAATATGTCAATAAATAGATCCATTTATTCCCACCCTTTAAATTGTCTAATAAACTATTCTCAGTCTTAAGAAGTGGTTAAGATTCAAGATTCAAGATTCAAAAAACTTTATTGTCATTCTAACCGTACATCAGCTCTGCAGGGCAGAATGAGACAGCGTTTCTCAGGAGCAGTGCAATCATAACATAACAAACGCAACACTAAATAATAAACATAACAATAAATAGTAAAACACAACAGCCACATGTCAGTTAAAATCAAGTTATAAGTGTCCAGTGCAAGGCGTTGCTCTAGTGATCTGAAGGTTGCTAGTTCAAGCCTCAGCTGAGGCGGCGTGTTGTGTCCTTGTGCAAGACAATTAACCACACATTGCTCTGCGACGACACCGGTGCGAAGCTGTATCGGCCCTAGTGCCCTTCCCTTGGACAACATCGGTGGCGTGGAAAGGGGAGACTTGCAACATGAGCAACTGCTGGTCTTCCATACAACCTTGCCCAGGCCTGCGTCCTGGAAACCTTCCAAGGTGCAAATACATGGTCTCACGAGACTAACGGATGCCTATCAGTAATGTATACAAATGACCTGGATAAAAATGTAGGTGCTTGAGTAAGTAAATTTGTAGATGATACCAAGATTGGTGGAGTTGTGGATAGTGTGGAAGACTGGCAAAGAATACAGCAGGACATAGCTCAGTTGCAGATACGGGCTGAGAAATGGCAGAATAAGTTCAACCCAGATAAATGTGGGGTGTTTCACCTCAGTAGGGCAAATACAAGGAGACAGTACACTGTTAAGGACAAGGTCCTTCACAGTGTTGCTGTGCAGAGAGATCTTGGGATCTGGAAGTAATGCTGCAACTTCATACAACTCAGGTTAGGCCACATCTGGAGTATTGCGTCCAGTTCTGATTGTCCCTCTATAGGAAGGATGTTGATTCTTTGGAGAGGGTGCAGAAGAGGTTTTATCAGGATGCTGCCTTGTTTAGAGGGTATGTACTGTCATGAGAGGTTGGATAAACTTGAGTTGTTTCTCTGGAGTGTTGGAGACTGGGTGGGGGGGGGCGGTCTGATAAAGGTTTACAAGATTATGAGAGACATAGATAGAGAGGACAGGGAGTATCTGTTTTCCAGGGTTGAGATGTCTGAAACCAGAGGGCATAGGTTGAAGATGAGAGGCAGTAGGTTCAAGGGAGATGTGAGCAGTAAGTTTTTTTACTGAAAGAGCCTGGAGACGTTTAGATAGGCACATGGATGTAAGGAAGATGGAGGGATATGGACATTCTATAGGTAGGAGGGATTAGTGTTTGGGTGCTTTTGATTTGCTTTTTAGCTGGTTTGGCATAACATTGTGGGCTGAATGGCCTGCTCCTGTGTTGTACTCTTCTTTGTTCTGTATATTTTTTGTGTGACTGTATGTTTACTGCAATCTTACATGTAATGTATATTCCGAGTGTTTTGTATGACTGTTGGCATTGTGTTTTGCATCCTTGGCCCCAGATGAACACTGTTTCATTTGGCTCTATTCATGAGTTGAATAATAATTTAACCTGATCTTGAACTTAACAATACCAACCTAAAGGTACAGGAAGCAGGTAACTTTGTGGCCAGTATGGTAGGAAAGAGGATAGGCAGCTAGCGCAGGAAATCCCTATCACTATTCCATTCAATTATAAGCACACTGCTTTAGATACTGTTGGGGGAAGATGACCTAGAAGAGGAAGGCCACAATGGTCAGGTCTCTAGCACTAAGTGGCAGAAGGGCAGGGGGAAGAAGGGGTGAGCTATAGTGATAGGGAATTCATTGGTTACAGAAGCAGACAGGAGTTTCTGTAGGTGAGAATGTGATTCCTGGATGGTACTGCATGTTGCCTCACAGGTGCCAGGGTCAGGGACATCTCAAGGTCGGCCGAGGTGCGACAATTGAAGGAGTGAGTGAGGGCATTGGCTGACAAGGAGCAGTTGATTTAAGACCCGGTCGGGACCAGCCTGCAACACAAACGTTCGAGGTCGGCCAAGGTGCGACAAGTGAAATGAATTAGTCAAAATATCAGCCAATACAATCAAGGTTTTCTCTAGGGGAGCGGCCTGTTGAGGGAAGTGCCTTGTGAGAAAAGTGCGAGTCTTTGGCTCAGGAGTCTTCAGCGAAGAGGCTGAGGTAAGAGACTATGCCACAGTTGGAGAGGGTGAGAGGTGGTAAAGAAATGACAGGTCAACTGATTCAGAGTGCTGCTTGCATGATGTGGGAGGTCAGGGACATTGATGGTGCCTCTGGCTGCTACAAATGTGGAAAGTGTTCAGCTCCTGAAGGACCGTGTTGAGGCACTGGGGAGGCAACTGGATGACCTCAGGTTCATCCGGGAAACAGAAATTTTTCTGGACAGGACCTGCAGCGAGATCGTTACACTGAAGAGATCGTTGCAAGAGAGAAGGGGGAGACGATGAGGAAGGGATGGATGCTTGGAGTACAGGAGACCCCGGGGGATGTACCTCTTGAAAACAGGTTCACCCTCTTGGAAGCTGTCAGGACAGAAGACACTGCCAGCCTGAGAGGTGGACAGGTCTGCAAGTCAAAAATTGGCGCTGAAACAAAGCCAAGGAGACAGACGTCAGGCAGAGCCGTAGTAGTGGGGGACTCCACAGTGAGAGGTACAGAAGGGGGTTTCTGTGGCAACAGGTGGGATTTAAGGATGGTGTGTTGCCTCCCTGGTGCAAGGATCCAGGACATCACGGACCGATTGCAGGGCATTCTCAAGGGAGAAGGTGATCAGCCGGAGGTGGTGGTGCATGTCGGCACAAATGACGTCAGGAAGAAGATGAGAGACATTTTGCAGCGTGACTTCAGAGAACTCGAAAGAAGGCTGAAAAGCAGGACCTCCAGGGTGGTTATCTCGGGTTTGTTTCCAGTTCCTTGTGCTGGAGAGGACAGGAACAGAGGGATAAGGGATCTGAATGTGCTGCTGAGGAGCTGCCACGGGAAGCAGGGATTTAGATTCTTGGACCACTGGGATCTGTTTTGGTGTAAGGATGAATTGTACAGAAGGGACGGGTTGCACCTTAACAAATGGGGGACCAGCATTCTGGCAGGCAGGTTTGCCACTGCTACATGGGTGTGTTTAAACTAAGTAGTGGGGTGGGGGGATGAACTGGAAATATAGGAATAGAGTTAAAGGGAAAGAGAGAATAAGAGAAGTTAAGAAAGACAACAGAATTAAAGGGGCAGAAAGCTCAGGAAGGGATCGGAGAGTATGGCCAAGTGCAATAGGAATCGATGTGAAAGGTGAGGGGAGTAAAAGTATTACTTTAAAAGGATTAGAAGTATTATATATGAATGAACGAAGTATAAGAAATAAAGTGGATGAGCTTGAGGATCAGTTAGAAATTGGCAAGTATGATGTTGTGGGAATAACAGAGACGTGGCTGCAAGAGGACCAGGGCTGGGAAATGAATATTCAGGGATATACATCCTATCAAAAGGACAGACAAGTTGGCAGAGGGGCTGGGGTGGCTCTGTTGGTGAAGAATGAAATTCAGTCACTTGCGAAGGGGGCCATAGAATCAGGAGATGTAGAGTCAGTATGGATAGAACTGAGAAACTGTAAGGGCAAAAAGACCCTGATGGGAGTTATCTACAGGCCCCCAAACAGTAGCCTGGATATAGGGTGCAAGTTAAATCAAGAGTTAAAATTGGCATGTCGCAAAAATAATTCTACGGTTGTTATGGGGGATTTCAACATGCAGGTAGACTGGGAAAATCAGGTTGGAACTGGACCCCAAGAAAGGGAGTTAGTGGAATGCCTCAGAGATGGATTCTTAGAGCAGCTTGTATTGGAGCCTACCAGGGAGAAGGCAATTCTGGATTTAATGTTGTGTAATGAGCCAGATTTGATAAGGGAACTCGAGGTAAAGGAGCCATTAGGAGGTAGTTACCATGATATGATAAGTTTTAATCTACAATTTGAGAGGGAGAAGGGAAAATCGGAAGTGTCAGTATTACAATTGAACAAAGGGGACTATGGACCCATGATGGAGGAGCTGGCCAAAGTTGACCGGAAAGATACCCTAGCAGGGATGACAGTGGAACAACAATGGCAAGTATTTCTGGGAATAATACAGAAGGTGCAGGATCAGTTCATTCCAAAGAGGAAGAAAGATTCTAAGGGGAGTAAGGGGTGACCATGAATGACAAGGGAAGTCAAGGACAGTATAAAAATAAAAGAGAGGAAGTATAGCATAGCAAGGATGAGTGGGAAGCCAGAGGATTGGGAAACTTTGAAGGAGCAACAGGAGATAACTAAAAAGGCAATACGGGGGTAAAAGATGAGGTACGAAGGTAAGCTAGCCAAGAATATAAAGGAGGATAGTAAAAGCTTCTTTAGGTATGTGAAGAGGAAAATATTAGTTAAGACCCAAGTTGGGCCCTTGAAGACAGAAATGGGTGAAATTATTATGGGGAACAAGGAAATGGCAGACGATCTGAACAGGTACATTGGATCTGTCTTCACTAGGAAAGACACAAACAATCTCCCAGATGTAATAGTGGCCAGAGGACCTAGGGTAACAGAGGAACTGAAGGAAATTCACATCACGCAGAAAATGGTGTTGGGTAAACTGATGAGACTGAAGGCTGATAAATCCCCAGGGCCTGATGGTCTGCATCCCAGGGTACTTAAGGAGGTGGCTGTAGAAATCGTGTACGCATTGGTAATCATTTTCCAATGTTCTATAGATTCAGGATCAGTTCCTGCGGATTGGAGTTTAGCTAATGTTCTCCCACTTTTTAAGAAAGGAGGGAGAGAGAAAACAGGCAATTATAGACCAGTTAGTCTGACATCAGTGGTGGGGAAGATGCTGGAATCAATTATAAAAGATGAAATAGCGGCATATTTGGATAGCAGTGGCAGGTTAGGTCCGAGTCAGCATGGATTTACGAAGGGGAAATCATGCTTGACTAATCTTCTGGAATTTTTTGAGGATGTAACTATGAAAATGGATATGGGAAAGCCAGTGGATGTAGTGTACCTGGACTTGCAGAAAGCCTTTGATAAGGTCCCATATAGGAGGTTAGTGTGCAAAATTAGAGCAAATGGTATCGGGGGTAGGGTACTGACATAGGTAGAAAATTGGTTGGCAGACAGGAAACAAAGAGTAGGGATTAATGGGTCCTTTTCAGAATGGCAGGCAGTGACTAGTGGGGTATCGCAAGGCTCGGTGCTGGGACCGCAGCTATTTACAATATACATTAATGATTTAGATGAAGGGATTAAAAGTAACATTAGCAAATTTGCAGATGACACAAAGCTGGGTGACAGTGTGAAATGTGAGGAGGATGTTATGACAATGCAGGGTGACTTGGACAGGCTGGGTGAGTAGGCAGATGCAGTTTAATGTGGATAAATGTGAGGTTATCGACTTTGGTGGCAAGAATAGGAAGGCAGTTTACTATCTGAATGGTGTCGTTAGGAAAAGGGGAAGTACAACGAGATCTAGGTGTCCTTGTTCATCAGTCACTGAAAGTAAACATGCAGGTACAGCAGGCAGTGAAGAAAGCTAATGGCATGTTGACCTTCATAACACGGGGAGTTGAGTGTAGGAGCAAAGAGGTCCTTCTGCAGTTGTACAGGGCCCTGGTGAGACCACACCTGGAGTATTGTGTACAGTTTTGGTCTCCAAATTCGAGGAAGGACATTCTAGCTATTGAGGGAGTGCAGCGTAGTTTCACGAGGTTAATTCCCGGGATGGCGGGACTGTCATATGTTAAAAGATTGGAGCCACTGGGGTTGTGTATACTGAAATTTAGAAGGATGAGAGGGGATCTGATTGAAACATATAAGATTATTAAGGGATTGGACACGCTAGAGGCAGGAAATTGTAAAGACACTGCCCAGAAGAAGGCAACGGCAAAACACTTCTGTAGAAAAATTTTCCATGAACAATCATAGTCATGGAAAAACCATGTGACATGGCACATCATGAATGAAAGAATGAGGTGGTGCAGGAGTGAGAGCTTCAGAATTTAGATTAGATTTGGATTAGATTATGAGGACACTCAATCCTCGTTTATTGTCATTTAGAAATGCATGCATGCATTAAGAAATGATACAATGTTCCTCCAGAGGGATATCACAAGAAAAAACAGGACAAACCAAAGACTAATACTGACAAAACCACACAATTATAATATATAGTTACAGCAGTGCAAAGCAATACCATAATTTGATAAAGAGCAGACCATGGGAATGGTAAAAAAAGAGTCTCAAAGTTCCGATCAACTCCTGATAGCAGGCAGCAGAAGGGAGAAACTCTCTCTGTCATAAACTTCCAGGCACCGACAACTGCCGATGCATTGGAAGCACCCGACCCCAGCCGACTCTGAGTCCGTCCCAAAACTTCGAGCCTCCGACCAGCCCTTCAACACTGAGCACCGAGCACTCATCTCCGCTGAGCGCTTGAACCCCGTCCCGGCCGCCGAGCAGCAAGCAAAGCCGAGGATTCGGGGCCTTCCTCTCCGGATATTCAGGATCAAACAGTAACAGCGGCAGCGAAAAAGGCATTTCAGAAGTTTCTCCAGATGTTCCTCCGTTCTCTCACGTCTGTCTCCATCAAATCAGAATTGTGCATGGCACCCTACCTGACAGATTACAGATATCATTCACCGGAGTGGCCATGCAAGCAGCGTCACGCCGCCATCTTCTCCTCCTCCTTGTGCATGGGTTTTGGATCATTGGCTGTCTTTCAGAGAAGGCAAGACCTGTAGAGATAGGATGGTTTGCACCTGAGCTGGAGTTGAACTAATACCGTTGTGGGAAGTTTTGCTCATGTTGCTCCTGGGGGTTTAAACTAGAATTGCTGAGGGGTGAGAAACAGAGGTGCCAGGGCAGATAGTGGAATGGTTGTGGGGAAAGGTGTCATTAAGCGTACGTACAAAGACAGGTGTCAAAAACGTTGAACATGGTGGGAATAATGTTCTGAGTTGTGTCTATTTTAATGCAAGGGATAAGGCAGATGAACTTAGAGCATGGATCAGCATGTGGAATTATAACAATGTAGTTATTAGTGAATCCTGAGGGGCAGGATCTCAGCTCAATGTTCCGAGGGTTCCGTTGTTCTAGACATGATAGAGCAGGAGGGATTAAAGGGGGAGATGTGGCATTAGTAGTCAGGGAAAATAACGCAGCAGTTCTTAGGCAGACAGACTGGAAAGTTCATCTACTCAGGCTCTATGGGTGCAACTGAAGAATAAGAAAATGATGACCATGTTAATGTGATTACATTATCAACCACTCAATAGTCAAAGGGATTTAGAGGAGCAAATTCATAGAGAAATCACTGACAGTTCTGATGGCAGGTGATTTTAACCTTCCACTCACTAACTGGGACTGTCATACTGTAGAAGGGTCATATGGATAGAGTTTGTCAAAGGTGTTCAGTATTGAGAACAAAAGGCTAACAATGTTCACAATTGGTCCATTTGAAGATCATCTTGGACATCTATGCATGAAGCTGGAGCTTAGGAAATCTTAAATGGAATTTTTGTAACTGTATTTGCTGTGGCGATGGACATAGAATCTATAGAACTGAGGAAAATCAGCAGTGAGGTCATGGACTGTATACGGATTACAGAGGAGGAGGTGTCTGCTGACCTGAGACAAGTTAGGGTGGATAAATCACCAGAGCCTTTCCCGGTGTTTACTCAGACCCTGTGAGAGGCTAGAGCAGAAACTGCAATGGCCTTAACAGAAGTATTTCAAACATCTTTAGCCATGGTGAGCTGCCAGAGGAGTGGAAGATAGCTAATGTTCCTGAAGTGCTGAAGGTTTAAGACATTGGTTCTCAGTCCTGAAGAAGGGACTTGACCCAAAACGTCAACTGCTTATTCTTTTCCATAGATGCTGCCTGACCTGCTTTGGATTTCCAGCATCTGCAGACATTCTCATGTTAATGTTATTCTGTTGTTTAAGAAAGGCTCTAAGAATAAGCAGGAAAATTATAGGTTGGTGAGCTTGATGTCAGTAGGGACCAGATATAGAAGTATTTGGATGGATAATGCCTGATTAGGGATAGATTTGATAGAGGTATGCAAAATTAAGAGGGGTATAGACAGGGTAAGTGAAACCAGGCCTTTTCCACTTTACACGAGGAACTCTGCAGATTCTGGAAATTCAAGCAACACACATAAAAAATGCTGGTGAACTCAGCAGACCAGGCAGTAGCTAGAGGATGAGGTACAGTCGACGTTTTGGGCCGAGACCCTTCATCAGGACTAACTGAAAGAAAAGGTAGTAAGAGATTTGAAAGTGGGAAGGGGAGGGGGAGATCTGAAATGATAGGAGAAGACAGAAGGGGGAGGGATGAAGCCAAGAGCTGGACGGTTGATTGGCAAAAGGGATACGAGGCTGGAGAAGGGAGAAGATCATTGGATGGAAGGCCTAGGGAGAAAGAAGTGGGGGGGATGCCCAGAGGATGGGCAAGGAGTTAGAGTGAGAGAGAAAAAAGAGAGGGAAAAAAGGGGGAAAATAAATAAAGAAGGCAAGAAAGAAAGGATGGGGTACAAAGAGGAGGTGGGGCATTAACGGAAGTCTGAGAAGTTAATGTTCATGCCATCAGGTTGCAGGCTACCCAGACGGAATATAAGGTGTTGTTCCTCCAACCTGAGTGTGGCTTCATCTTGACAGTAGAGGAGGCCATGGATAGACATATCAGAATGGGAATGGGATGTGGGATTAAAATGTGTAGCCACTGGGAGATTCTGCTTTCTCTGGCAGACAGAGCATAGGTGTTCAGCAAAACGGTCTCCCAGCCTGCGCTGGGTCTTGCCAATATATAGAAGGCCACATCGGGAGCACCGGACGCAGTATATCACCCCAGCCAACTCACAGGTGAAGTGTCGTCTCACCTGGAAGGACTGTCTGGGGCCCTGAACGGTGGTAAGGGAGGAAGTGTAAAGGCATGTGTAGCACTTGTTCCACTTACAAGGATAAGTGCCAGGAGGGAGTTCAGTGGGAAAGGATGGGGGGGTGGGAAACGGACGGACAAGGGAGTTGCATAAGGAGCGATCCCTGCAGAAAGCAGAGAGAGGGAGGAAGGAAAGATGTGCTTAGTGGTGGGATCCCATTGGAGGTGGTGGAAATTACGGAGAATTATATGTTGGACCCGGAGGCTGGTGGGGTGGTAGGTGAGGACAAGGGGAATCCTATTCCTAGTGGGGTGGCGGGAGGATTGGTTGAGAGCAGATGTGCATGAAATAGGAGAGATGCGTTTGAGAGCAGAGTTGATGGAGGAGGAAGGGAAGCCCCTTTCTTTAAAAAAGGAGGACATCTCCTTCATCCTGGAATGAAAAGCATCATCCTGAGAGCAGCTGCGGCGGAGATGGTGGAATTGCGAGAAGGGGATGGCATTTTTGCAAGAGACAGGGTGAGAAGAGGAATAATCCAGATAGCTGTGAGAGTCAGTAGGCTTATAGTAGACATCAGTAGATAAGCTGTCTCCAGAGATAGAGACAGAAAGATCAAGAAAGGGGAGGGAGGTATCAGAAATGGACCAGGTAAACTTGGGGGCAGGGTGAAAGTTAGAGGCAAAATAAATGAAGTCAACGAGCTCAGCATGCGTGCAGGAAGCAGCGCCAATGCAGTTGTCGATGTAGCAAAGGAAAAGTGGGGGACAGATACCAGTTCAACAAAGCCAAGAAAAAGGCAGGCATAGCTGGGACCCATACCGCTAGACAGAGGAGAGTGGTGGTAGAGGGGAACTGGTTAGGTCTGGAATCCAAAAAGAAGTGGAAAGCTTTGAAACCTTTCTGGTGGGGGATGGAAGTATATAGGGACTGGACATCCATGGTGAAAATAAGGTGGTGGGGACCTGGGAACTTAAAATCATTGAAAAAATTTGGAGCGTGAGAAGTGTCAAGAACATAGGTGGGAAGGGATTGAACAAGGGGGAATAAAACAGTGTCAAGGTATGCAGAAATGAATTCGGTGGGGCAGGAGCAAGCTGAGACAATGGGTCTACCTGGACAGACAGGTTTGTGGACCTTGGGTAGGAGGTAGAAACGGGAAGTGCATGGTGTGGGAAATATAAGGTTGGTAGCAGTGTATGGGTGGTCCCCTGAGCTGATAAAGTTGGTGATGGTGTGGGAGACAATGGCCTGGTGCTCCTGAGTGGGGTCACGATCGAGGGGTAAATAAGAGGAGGTATCCGCAAGATGTCGCTGTGTCTCGGCAAGTAAGAGGTCAGTACGCCAGACTACAATAGCACCCCGCTTATCGGCGGGTTTAATAGTTAGGTTAGGATTAGTGCAGAGGGAGTGGAGAGCAGAGCGTTCGGAAAGAGTGAGGTTGGAATGGGAACAAGGTGTGGTGAAGTCGAGATGGTTGATGTCCCATTGGCCATTGGCAATAAAGAGATCCAGAGCAGGCAGAAGACCAGAGCGGGGTGTCCATGAAGAGGGGGGAGGCTGGTGGTGTCAGTGGAGAGGGGAGGGTTGGGGTGAGAGGAAGATGGAGCCTCTGAGTGCCCAGGAGTTGACGGTGGGATCTGAGGGAGATGGGGTTGCAGAGAGGTGGTGGGGGAAGGGGGGACGGGAGTCACAATAGCAGCATGTGAAGACCCGACCTGGAGTTCAAGGCTGGAGTTGCAACTGGTGGTTGCACAATCACTTTGAAGGTGTCCATGGTCGTTGGAGCCCGCATTGATGGTGCTGGAGTCCGGGTTTTGAACATGCCCTAGGTTGCTGGAGCCGCCGATATCGATGGCAGGGGCCGCAATCCAAAGTTGATGCCTGCTAGCATCGGGGCCAGCAGGCTCTGGGGTCTGCAGATGTAAGATCTTGCGGTCCTTGCCTAACATGACAAAGTCAAAGAAACGCCGATTGCAGGCATGGATCCGACGGAGGATGAAATAACGGGCAGGTCCATTACAGACGGTGAAGAAAGTATCCCTGAGGTGTGGAAGGGTCTGGGATAGGGACGCCAAGTACCTCCTCATTGCAGAGAGGGTTGCCTTCAGAGCTTGACGGGAGAAGCGACGGGAGGCAGAGTCAATAAAATGTGAGTACCTGGGATCCTCCGAAGGTCCAAACTGAGAGGCTCAAAAAGAAATCCTAAAGCCAACTGGAGTAAGTTGGCGATGGAGATACATTCCAAGGAAGGATATATGGCTGTAGTAGCGAGTCTGAGTCAAAATGTGGTCGAAAAGTTGAAAGGCCAAAGAAATTATAGATGGGGAGTAGTGAGAGAGGTTTTCACTAAACTCTCATCGAAGAGAGATCTGAACTTCTTCAGTGTTGGCATCACTGGAAGAGGCTTCGCAGTAGTGAAGCGTCTTTAGTTTCCACTTTTCCACTTTAGTTGGGTGAAATTAAAACTAGACGTCATTGGTTAAGGGTGAAAGGTGAAATGTTTCAGTGAACATGAGGGAGAAATTCTTAACTCACAAGGTCATGTGAATGGATCAAGCTTCCAGCAGAAGTTGTAGATGCGGGTTCAATTCCAACATTTAAGAGGAGTTTGGATAAGTATATGGATGGGAAGGGAATGGAGGACTATGATCCAGTTGCAGGTTGATTCAACTAGGCAGAATAAAAGTTTGGCCCAGACTTGATGAGCCGATGGGTCTGGTCCTTGCTGTAGGTCTATGAGTATACAATGACAATGGTCAGGTTCCCCTTGGTGATGTGGAGGGAGACCCACTACCTACCTCTCAGGCTCACCCCAGGAGCATACAATGGCTGTGCTAACAAGGCAACTGCCACACAGATTCAGCTGCCTGGACTTGGTCCTGACCACTGCTGTTGTCTGTAAAGTTTGCATGTTCTCTGTATCACTGCATAGGATCGCCCAAGCTAGTGAGATTCCTCATGCATTCCAGATGGGCCAGTTAGAGGCTGGCTGGTTTCCATACACCCTTTCATGTGCAGAGGGGAGGTAGAACCTGTTGTAAATTAACATGAATATGCAGAGTACAACATTGGATATGTAAGCAGGGGAAAGGTTGGTTCCAAGTCAGTGGGTCTTGTACAAGAGACTTGTAGTTTTGCTGTAGGATTTTACCAGTGGGATAAAGAGCAGGGAGAATGAGCAACAGAAGACATGTCATTTGAATATGATCAGTCCACTCCTACAGACAAAGCAGTGATTTCTGATCTCTGTGCAGCACACATGACTTGTCAGCCCCCCACACACAAATGCCATGTCAGGACACATCAACTAACTGTAGCTACTGCTTAAAGCCCCATATAGTAATTTACAATTTGCTTATCATCACAACAGCAGAAGCAATCTCACTGGCTCTCATGTGGCTTTGGATCACCTGGACAATACAAATACCTGTGTCAGGATGCTGTTTATTGACTACAGCTGAGCGTTTAATACCATCATTCCTGCAGTTCTGATCAAAAAGCTCTAGAACATAATCCTCTGCACATCCTTCTGCAACTGGATCTTCAACTTCATAACCATGAGACCACTATCTGTGCAGATTGGAAATAATAGCTCCACCTTGCTGACAATCAACACTGGCACACCTCAGGAATGTGTGCTTAGCCCACTGCTCTGCCCGCTCTACACCCTTGAGCGTGTGGCTTAGCATAGCTCAAATCCCAGTTATAACTTTGCTGACATTGCAACCATTGTTGGCAGAATCTCAGATGGGGACGAGAGGGCATACAGGAGTGAGATATACCAGCTGGTTGAGTGGTGTCACAGCAACAACCTTGCACTCAATGTCAGCAAGACCTAAGAACTGATTGTGGACTTCAGAAAGGTTAAGACAAGGGAACACACAGAAGTCCTCATGGAGGGATCAGGATTGGAGAGAGTGAGCAATTTCAAGTTCCTGGATGTTAATATCTCTGAGGACCTAACGTGGACCCAACATATTGACACTGCTACAAAGAAGACAAGGCAGTGGCTATATTTCATAAAGAGTTTGAGGAGATTTGGTATGTTACCAAAAATACTCGCAAATTTCTGCAGATGTACTGTGGAGAGCATTTTGACCAGCTGCATCACCATCTGGTATGGGGGGGGGGTGCGGGGTGCTACTGCACAGGATCAAAGTAAGCTGCGTAGAGTTGTAAACTTGGTCAGCTCCATCATGGGCACTAGTCTCCGAAGTATCCAGGACATCTTCATGGAGTGGTGCCTCAGAAAGACAGCGTCCATCATTCAGGACACCCACCACCTAGAACATGCCATCTTCTCAGAGCGACCATCAGGAAGGAGGTACAGAAGGCACACACTCACTCTCAATGATTCAGGAACTGCTTTTTCCTCTCTGTCATTTGATTTCTGAATGGACATTGAAACTGCAAGGGGTTTCTTCTTTTATGTTACTGCTAAGGCGAATAAAAATGGCTTCTTTGTTATGTTATAATAAAAATAGCTTCTCTGTGGTGTTAACTGCTGAGACAGTGGTTCTCTCTCTAGCAGCTTGTTTGGGTTATATTGCTGATAAAGTGGATTGTATTCATTTGCTAACCAATTGGGATAGATGTTATTCTTTCTTGTGTCTGTAAGCTATTGTTTTCGGGGGCTTTGGGGCAGAAGGTGCGATGGAAACAGAGAGGGGAGTCGTGATGCTGTAAGCTGAGCGACAGAACGGACCCCGTGCAGGAGTCCGAGGCCCAGGGTTTTCGGCGAGACGAGGAGACAAGGACAGACTCGTGTGGAGTGTCTGGTTGACCACCGTGGTTGCTCCCAGGCGGCAGGGTTGAGGAGGTTGGAGGGATCAAATGGTGGAAAGAAGACACCATTAATTGACCTCCAATGGTTGTGAATGAATTGGTTGAACTTTGATAAGTTTGGCACCTTTTACTTCCCTTTTATATTTTATCTCTATTAATTACATAGTTGCAGTAAGATCTATAAAGTGTAATCGCATATGGCGTACTGTCTGTTATTTGGCGGAGTGGGTACATCACACAGCGTCTACACAAACTTGAGTACTCAGTTTGGCGGGGCCAAAGGCTGCTCCCCTAGATGGAAGCAAGCTGAGCAAGCCTGAGGCTTACCAGAGGGCTACAAACCCATGAACACAACCTCACTACTTTTTCATTTCCAACTTTTTGCACTACTTATTTAGTTGAACTGTTTTTTATATATATATATATATATATATACTGCAATTCAATTTATATCTTGATATTATCATGCATTGCATTGTACTGCTGCTGCAAAGTTAACAAATATCATGACATATGCTGATGATACTAAACCCGATTCTGATTGAGGTATTGATCTCAAGATATTTTAATATCAGGTAATGGGGAGTTACACTTTGGGCACAGGGGCACACATCCTCAAATGAATAGACAAATGAAGCAGTTGAATAAGAACATTGGCTGCAGTTTAACCAGGGCTGGAAAGGTGTGGGATAAGTATTTAGGGTCTCCATCTGAAACTTCCACAAATCACTTCCAACAGTTGAGTTCTTCCAGGAGATTGATTGTTCCTCTGGAACAGTGTGTGATATGGGGACACCTCTTTTTCTCTTGTCAGGGAGAGAGAGAGAGCCTGTGGTATGTCAAATACCGGCTGAATGAGTAGTCTTTGGGTACTGCAAGTCTGTGTCTTTATTGATGCTTTGCTGCACACTTGAGTGCTTGGTGGAGAGTGCTGATGCTTTTTTGCTGGTGGGGAGGGGGGTCGTTGCTTGCTGCTGCTTGTGCATGGGGGGGAGTTGATGTGGGCTTTAGGGTTCTAACATTTAACTGTCATTCATTCTTTGTGGCACTCTATTTTCATGGATGTTTGCAAAGAATAAGAATTTTAGGATGTATACATTTCTCTGGCATTAAATGTACCTATTGAAATCTATTAATCATGTAACTGGGGAATATAACTGGAGCTGGGAGAATTTGTGATCAGTGTAAACAGGGTGAGAGATTGCGTGATAAGTATAACTAGAAATATGGAGCTTTATTGGTACAACCAGGGCTGGGTGAATATCATACGCTATATTTAGAGAATAAGTGTGTTTGGAATTACAGGGAACTGCAGAGTTAAACATCAGTGGGAAATGGGGAGAGAAATCAGAATGGGCAACTAAGTGTTTAAGCAGTGTATGGTGCAGAGTTGTGTTTGTTTGTGGTATTTTGTACCACACATTAAATCATTTAATGTGATCTCATATTATTTGCAGTGACTGTATTTAGATGGTTTTCTTTAGTCAGGTGTGATGTTTCCCAATCTGGATATCTGCAGGAGAATCATGGTCTGGGAGAGAGTGAGTGCAGAAGTAAGCCAGAGAGGAAGAGATAGAGTAAAGAGAGAGAAAAGGAGAGCAGGAAATTGTAGGAGAGTCTCAGAGAGCAGCAGGATCAGTGAGAGGGGATACAATGAGTGTTGGAGAAACACAGAGCAGAAGAGACCATGAAAAGAAGAGATAACACCGCAACCAAGTCTGAGACAGACTGAGAGAGGTAAAGAGAGAATCAAAAATGGAGAGACTGCAGGAGACATATTGCGTCAGACACGTCTTATTGACCAAGACCACCCTCTGGTGGAGATGGAGGGAGGTGCACAGACCAGCAAGGTTTGGGAGTGGGGAATTACACAGAAGCAAATTATGGGAGAAATGTGTTCTGGGAGAGGATGAGAGGATGGAGATATAGTGCCAATAATACTTGAGAATTGTGTGTGTGTGTGTGTGTGTGTGTGTGTGTGTGTGAGTGCATGTCTGTGTGTCTGTCCGTATGTTTGTGTGTGTGCACCTGTGTGTGCGCATGCATGTGTGTAAGTGAGGCATGTGTCTGTGTGTGTCTGTACGTTTGTCTGTGTGCATGAAT
>NC_086100.1:93637868-93640368 GCF_963921235.1 Mobula hypostoma | reverse complement strand
GTCTCTGTCTTAGCAAACCTGTCCCTTTTTATCCCCCTGCTGGGGTATCGCCTGTCCATCACTTCAAACAGTTCAGGGTTCAAAGGGGGGGAGCCGCTCCAGACAGCTCTTCCTCCCACATCCCTTCATTACACATCTCCAGACGCTGCTCCATTGTTCCTTATCTCTCCTTCCCCTGAGGGCAGGTGGCAGACCAACTGCTGATGCCACTGATGCTAGCCCAGGCCAGCAAACATCTTAATTTTATGTGTATTCTCGTAACACTTCCCCCCTTTAAGGATTTTTACCGGGAGGTAAAAATTACAAACATGACTACATTATCTGATACATACACAATATACATCTTTAACAGTTATTTAGCTAATACAGAGAATTTGAAGCTGTCAACACCTTGACAGACAGTTATCACATTTTCTGTTCCTTTTACACGTGTTATTAATAATCCCTTAGACCAGGCTCCAACTCAGCAAACTTCATAGTGGCCAAAAACACTGATGAATTGCGACCAATGTAACCTCTCATTTGGTTTTGCCCCGGACCACAACAGCAAGGGTCGTCCCATTCCGACTCAATTTTCTCTCGCAAGGGCTTAGTAGGAGGGGGACGGGTATTGACCGCAGAGTTATTGCAAAACTTCCTGCAGTACCCCACCATCTCCAAGAGCCTTCCGAGGGCCCTCTTGTCTGTCGGGGTTGGGAGGTCAGCGATAGCCTGCACTGCAGCTTGCATCACTGCCAGCTGCCCCTGTGTCACCACAATTCCCAGGTAGGTGACCCTCGTGTGGCCGAATTCATTTTTTTCAAGGTTCACTATCAAACTGGCTTCAGACAGCCGTATTAAATTGCCAATACACACCTCTGTGGTCATCAGCCCTTTAGTCACTGAATTACTCGAAAAATATGGGTGTTGTTTACTTGGCCGCCCTATTGTAACCACAATCGCCCAACGTCCCAGTTCTTTGCATTTCCTCGGGACAATCAAACACATGGGTGCGAGTCGTTTAATTACTCCTTCGGGGATTAAGGGAGAGACCTTATCAGTAGACCTGGCCAAAACAATAGCCTTCTCCCATCTGACCGATCCCATCCTAATCTTTTCAAAATGGTTTTTTTCTCTTATCAAGGGGCCCCTAGCTTCATTGATTTCCACGCTAACACCGACTAGGTTTGTTAGCATATCAAAAGCCGGTGACCGTCTCAGTTCGCGTCGGTCATGATCAATAACATTTTTCCCCCTGGGCAGCCGGTAACTCTCTTTCATGATTCCACCAACTGTTTCCTCCAGCACCGCAAAATGTCCACCGGGGGGTACCTCGTGGGCCATGTTAAAAACCTCATCCCCATAACTCTTTTGCACCACCCCCCACTCCTCATCTGCGGATGCTGTACTTGATTTCCCTTTCTTCCTTAGCACTTCCTCATCCGCACAATAGCTTGTCAAGGCTGTGTCAGAGAGAGCTGTCTCGGCAAAAACCATCAGCCCCTCGTCTCGCTCCTGCGTCTGCACAAATTCTTTCCTGGCTACTGCTACGTCCGTCCCAGCTCCCTCACTACCTCTTATCTCACTACACCCTGTCTCATACAAGGTTGGCAGAAATGTTTCAGCCAAATTCACCATCGCGGGCGGGGCCTCCATGCTGGCAGGCTGACCCGTCAATCTCACAACTGGGAACACGATTCCTCCGGCGATGTCATTACCGAGCAAGACTTCCACGTCTTTCATCGGTAATTCGGACCTCACCCCGATCGTGACTAGTCCAGAGACCAGGTTGCTCTGTAAATGTATCTGGTGCAAAGGGACTGACTCTGTCCCTTCCCCAACACCTTTGACCTCTACCTCCCCAGTCTGGGTCTCTGAGCTAAACTCATACACTCTTCAGTATTAGTGACTGACACGCTCCCGTGTCTCTCCAGATCCGCACTGGAACTGGTTTTAACTTCTCCTTCACTGACACCAGTCCGGCCGAGATAAACCTCTCGCGCCCTTCCTGGACTTTTTCAGACCTGTCCTTCCCTAGCGGTTCGCTTAACAGCTCAATACAGCCATTCAAAATTTCCGCTTTTCCTTTCCCCGTCTCCTTCCTTGGGGCAAAGCACCTGGACGCAAAGTGTCCGACTTTCCCACAATTAAAACAGATGACCCCAGGAGACTTCCGACCAGACTGCTCCCGGTCTACCTTATCCTTTTCACTAGTCCCCGGCTTACTTTCTGACTTTTCCGGTGGACTCTCCCCGCCGTCCTGACTACCCTTCTGGTAGCCTTTACTCGGGGCAACCTTCATTTTATGCGTCAACGCATACTCATCCGCTAACTTAGCAGTTGCGGCTAACGTGGCTGCCTCTTTCTCATCGAGGTAGGGTCTCATACCCTCAGGGACACAACCTTTAAACTGCTCAATCAGAATCAGCTGCAGCAGTCTGTCATAATCCCCCTCTACCCCTTTCGAGGCGCACCAACGCTCACAATATGTTTGCATCTCACGAGCAAACTCCAAATACGT